>NW_003302555.1:16389286-16592528 GCF_000004255.2 Arabidopsis lyrata subsp. lyrata
ATAAGGATGATGAGGTGTTGGTTAAGATTCCTGCAGATCTTCAGCCCAACATGACCTTGGAGGCGAGGCCAGTGAGGGTTCTCGAGAGGAAGGTCAGACAGGATCGTCGGAGGAAGACTCCGATGATCAAGGTCCTATGGGATTGTGATGGTGTTGAGGAGGAAACTTGGGAACCAGAGGCGAGGATGAAAGCGAGATTCAAGAAGTGGTTTGAGAAGCAGGCGGAGCCTTGAGCTTATCATCGATGGTCCCAGTTTCAGATATTGAGTATTTTGTTTTGGTTATTTCATTATGTATTTCGTTTAAGATTGTAACGATTGATACATTTTGGAGTTTAATAAGATGAGTATTTCTTATGGATTGTTGACTTGTGATGTCATGAAAGATTTGAGAAAAACATGAGTTTTGACGGGAAGTTTTAAGGGAAAAATTTAAAACTTGACTTATACTCGGAAAGAGAGTATGTGAAATACCCGAGTGATTGGGATGTTTCATATGGCCTGAGGGAGTGGTCATTGTTGAGACGATATTCCCGAGTGGGAATATGGGTGGTGAGTATGACATTGCGATGTTGCATGCGAACCACGTGAGGTAATCCTGGTCGGAGATGCTTTTAGACATATAGACATGATTGCTCGGAGGATGGTTTGGTCCTGGACAACTGGTTAGGGGACGAATAGTTTCCCTGGTACCGAGAGCTCGTAAGGTTATACAGCCCAGAGTGTGAGTGGTATGGATATAATACCCAGAGCTCGTAAGGTTATATAGCCCAGAGTGTGAGTGGTACAGATATGATACCCAGAGCTCGTAAGATTGTACGACCCACAGTGAGAGTGGTATGAGTATGATACCCAGAGCTCGTAAGGTCGTATGGTCCAGAGTGAGAGTGGTATGAGTGGGATACCGATAACTCGAGGGACTTTGTGGCCTGAGAGTGAGAGTGGTATGGGGTACCCAAAACTCGAAAGACCCTGCGTCTGAGAGTGGAGTGGTATGAGGTGAGTTGTGAGCAATGAGTCTATGATGTGAGTCTAAAGCATGGTGATTAGGATTGTGTTGGCCAGGTTGGCCAAGAGTTGAGCGATCGTTGGTTGAGGCCATTTCGGATGGACTGTATCATAAGATTCGAGGGCGAATCTCTGTAAGTGGGAGAGAATTGTAACATCCCGAACCCAGAATGGCGGGTGGTGTCGATCGACACCAGATGGTGTCGCTCGACACCAATAAATTCTGGTTTGACCGGTTCACTTTAAATCGCCGGTTTAGTCAGGAATTGATTTGGAAAACCCTAGATCTCGTTTTAAACACAACCCAGCCTCCTTTCTCTCTTTTTTGAGTGCTTTTTCGTTCCAGAGAGGAGAGAATGAGAGAGTGGGCTATGTGGTTGTTCTAGAGAGGAAAGAGAAGGGTTTGAGTGAGTTAAGGAGAGAAGAAAAGCTTGTTTTTGGTGTTAGCAAGAGGAGGAGAAGCAGATCAGCGGCCGTGGGTTGAGAGAAGGTCGTGGTGGTGCTAGATTCTGATGTTCTTTGTCTTAAATCAATCCTAAATCGAGGTAAAGAAAAAGTGTGACGTGGAATCATTGCAAGGAAGAGAGGATGATCTAGGAACTCGTTTGATTGTGTTTTATTATGTTGCTTGAATCCGTTTTAGAACTATGTTAGGATTGATGGTTATTTCTGGTTATGTGGTTGGATTGTTTATTTTTAATAAATTGCATTTAGACTTGCTGGTTGCGGTTGTTTTATCGGTTGATTTAATTAAGTATTTACGGGAATATTTAATTATGTTTAAAAAAAAAATGGGTCGGGGCTTCACAACCGATATGTTAATGTAGCTCATGGTTAGTTTGTATATTCTTTTTGAATCCATGGTTACTTTGTATAAATTCCCTTAATTATAATATTGATATTTGTTGGATTCATGAAATTAAATAATTCAAGTTTTTTTTATGATGACACATGTATTATCAATATTTGTTGAAGAAATATTTAACAAGACGATGTTTGGTTGGCAATACACATTCCAAAAAGAAAAATAAAGTTGTGTTATTTTGGATTCAATACAATTAGTTTGCACAAAACGAAAAGAAAAGCGGATCTATATATATAATTAGAGAGTTTTCTCTCCCCTTAAGGTGTCCACCTAAGCATCCACCTAAATAAAACTATTATTTTTACATTAAAGTATCTTTAAAATTCATTTAATGCATAATTATGTTACTTATAATTACTATAAATTTTAATTAAATAAAAAACCAACTAAAGAAAATAAATGAAATTTCAAATAGTAAAAATAATACTATGATATAATGGAAATAATATTAAATGCATGGTATATGAAAAATAATTTCTGTAACTCTACTTGAAATAATTTTACATAGGAAATAAAATTTAAAGTTAAACATTAGTTTCTAAAAAGAATATACTATAAATATTTTTAAAAACAATACTATGAAAATTGTATTAGAAATAATAATATAATTCAAATTTTTAGAAAATAATATTAAAAGTGATATTCATTTTTTTGAATGTGTTGATGAGTTTTATAATATAAGTAAGATTAAATGCATTGTATCGTAAAAAATAATTTATATAACTCTACTTATTAAATTTTAAACAGAAAACAAAATTTCAAGTACGTCAAACATTAGTTTCTAAAAACAATATACTAAAACAAGTTTTATTTATTTAAAAACTTTTACTTAAGAAAAATTAAAAGATTACTAAAATCAAAATAAAATTTAAATCTAAGACAAAGGCATTGTAAGGATCACACTTCTTTGTGAAATTATGAAGAAGAGAAAGATCTTAAATGTCTTAATATTATAATCCATCTTCCCAAAAACAGAAAGAAAAATTAATGGTCATATTATTAATGAGTTTTATAACGAAATATACAAAAAGTGATATGTAAGCCGAAAAAAAGTCATATATAATTTGTGTAACATATCTAGGAAAAAGTCTATTCTCAAGTAGAATTACAATTCTATAACATGATCAAAAGAAAACCAAATTTGAGATTTCATCAACTGAATAAAATAATTTTAACCCAAATAAAATTTGTTGAAACAACATATTTAAAGTACACTAAAGCTTTTTGATAAGAGTGTAAGACGATGTTTCTTTTACATCACAAAATTAATATCTCAAAATAACAAAAAAAAAAAAGAAGGTACACTAAACAGTCTAGTCATGTTATTTAAGTGTTGGATATGTAAGTATTGTGAAAAGCAAAACCAATAACATTTTAGTGAAGAAAATTTTAAGCGCAACTAGACTTTAAAAAGTCGACTATACAATCTTCAAAAGAAATATTTTTTTCTCAAAAAAATATCAAAATGCATACTTGCAGATGAGAAACAACATAGATGTTAATCAAATCTTCTAACATTTAGATTTATCTTTAAATGGTGTGATTATAAGAATTTGACCTCTATTATTTTTATAGGATACAGATTTATAGTAACTACTATTATAGTAAGAGATTTAAAGTCTATATATAGCTTATGTATAATTAATCAAAAGACAGTAAAAAGAGAGAGGCAAACAAATACTACACATACGAATGCGGTAAGTATTAGATTACTTTTAATACTTACCGCATACGTCTATTTTTACTAATGCTAAGATGTTTTTATATAAGTGTTTAATTATAAATATTTTAGGTAATTTAATATTTAAACCACTACGATATCCCCAAATAAATTATTTTATATTTTTGTCATTTATATTCTTTCAAAACATTTGTCACTTATATTAAAGTCATCTTTAATTATTCTCAACATTTTCACTAATTTTATCACTAAAACTTTATTACCGAGTAATGTGATTCATTGAATTTATATATTTTTATAAAAAAAGTTTAAGAAAATATTTCTTAGAAGAATATAAATGTTAAATTTTATGTATTGAAATCTTTGAAATCAATTCATTTTTTTTAATGATTAGGAGGCTTTGATCCATGGGCCCATATCGTCATGGCGAGGCTTTGACCATGTAATATAACTTTCCTTTTTTTTGGAGAATAGATCATTCTCAACGCGGATCCCACCCGGCCACCCGTAAACACGAAGATCCCTACATTTTTTGTAATCAAGGAGCTTAACCACTAGATCAACTCATCGTTTGCTCGATTAATTCCTTTTACCGAAAAGTAAACATAATTTTTGTATAACATGCATAATACAAGTTTATATGTATGTAACACATTGACAACAATATCATAAATTTGCAGATTATAATTGTGATTAAAAAAGAATAAACACTTCAAAATATTAAACAAAACAGTAGCTAAAACATAATATAGTATTAAACCCATGCGGTGCATGGGTCTTCTATACTAGTTCAGTACTAATAAAAAAGAAATTTCAACCCAAATAAAAAATATGGACTCTGGAATCAGATCCAAAACTCTTCAATTAACCATACTAGATTGTGTACCCGCGCAACGCGCGGGATTTAATTTATTTGTTTTCCCTTAGATCGTATCTACTCTTGGGAGATGTTTGTCATAACGTTTCTTTGACCATGTTTTGGTGCATCTAAAATTGCTTCATAGACAACAAATCTCACATATGGACTCAATCCTATTAACAAACATAGGTTTCAACGTAAAATTTTGCACTTTATCTTGACCATTTGAAAAGTAAAAAAAGAATTTCTACATATATAATTTAACATATATTACGATTAAAAATAGTATTCTTAATGTTGATTTTTCTAAATGTGATACTTACGAACTCATAAAAATTATTCTAATTTTAAAATATATTTATTAAAAAAAACTCTTCAATCTACAATTACTATTCTAATTTTCAAATAGCATTCTGAAATATTATTATTACACAGTTTTATTATTCGATAAGATTATTTTAGTTTTATTTTTGATGTTTAGGATAGTTTTTGTTTTATTTCAAATCACCTTAGTTTTTTTTAATCTATGTTAATTTCCTAAACATTGATTAATATTTAGTTTTTCTTTTATAGGTATTCATTTTATAAAAAAAAAAACAAAGCACCACTTTTTAATTTAGAAAACATTAATAATATAGAAAATAATTAATTTAAATATTTATATTATATTATAATTATAAATAATAATATGTCCTTGATCCTTCTTATTTTTTAATTGCTACTCAAATTTTAAATTTCTATTTATCAGAAATGAATTGCTTTTTATTTTAATTATAAAATAATTGTAACTCTCAAAAATGATTGTTTTATCACTAAAATATAGATAAATATATGATAAGTTCTTTTTTGCATATCTCTTGTCATTTAGGAATATTTACTCATTATATGTTAAGATACAATTATCTAATTTTATATTTATCCAATATCTATTCAAAATTTTCATATTTTGGGTTATATGATGATGTGGACACCCTAGATGGAGAGAAAACTCTCTAATTATATATATAGATTTATAAAGTTCATAACTATAGAAAGGAAAAACAATTATGGCTAATTAAAATTTTTTTTTCTATTTTCAGTTCTTTTATTACATCATCACTAGATATTTAATCTAGTTCTATTACGATGATATTCAACTACTTGCATCATATGCGATTATGATGCACAGTTTCCCTGAACAACGATTCTACGGTGCAGTTTTTCCCGCAACACTTAGACCACTACGAACGGTTCTGCATGCGACACTCTGAATCTCCGATAAATTTTACACCATTAATCTAAAAAAAACTGTATTTTTTAAGACTCAAATCCCAGATCTAAATACAAAAATATTAATGAACTTTTGCTCAACCACGGACCGAGCGAACTTCCACGTTTCCATTTCCAGCTCTTTAATATTCGTATTTTTTTTTTGTAACGTTCCAAGTTTTTAATATTATCCTGTCTGCTTTCAAGCCCATAAAATAAGCCCATGGCCTTCCACAAACCCATACTCCAAATCATTCCGGTTCCCAAAGCAGAAGAGAATCAAAAGATTCACAAAGGAGAAAAAGAACAAACCAAAACCGACACGTGTCAGTCACTTTGACAACTGGATAATCCTTAGTGGCTCTCTAAATCTACAAATTTCGCTGTCTTCGTCACTCTCCCAAACTTCTCTTCTTTTCTGGTTCTCTCTTTCCTCTTTGTATTTTTTATTCAAAAGCCAATTCCCAATTTCCCACCAAAGCTTACCTATCACTTTTGGCGCAATCCGGAGATTCTCTCCGCCGTCGTCATGTCGCCTTCCGGCGAATCGACGAACGGTTCTCGTTGCTCATCATGCATCTCTGGTGACATATATGGCGACGATTTCCGTAAATCGGATGAGTTTACATGCAAACAATGCAAAAATTCCGATTCGAAATCTAAATCGAAATCGGTTAATGATTCAGAGAAGCTTCGAAGAATCATCGTCGCTTCCGTCAAAGGATTCACTATAGGTACTGGTTTAAAAGGTGGATTAGCGATTTTCTCAATCGTCGCTCGTTTCGCTCGTCGCCGTAGATCTTCTCTTCAATCGAGGTAATCGAAATCGAATTTTCACCTTTAGATTTTTTCAATTTTCCGGTTTAGTTCATCTGATCTGGAATCTGATCGTTATCGGTTTAGGAAAACCGGAGAGTTTTCGAATAGTGAAGCTATTGCTATGGGGATTAAGGAGACATTAAGATATGGATTGTTCTTAGGAACTTTTGCTGGGACTTTTGTTTCAGTAGATGAAGCTATTGCTGCTTTAGCAGGAGACAAGAGGCATGTTGTCTCCACTTATCTTGGAACTTTTTTGTTTTGTTTTGTGATTTTTTAGATTTAAAACCAAAAGTAGTGAAATAATATCAATTTCTTCAGATTTGATCACTGTGAAGTAATTTATCTGAATCCAGAACTGCAAAGTGGAGGGCCCTGTTTGCTGGATTGGTGGCTGGACCATCTATGCTTCTCACAGGGCCAAATACGCAACATACGAGTTTGGCTGTTTATATATTGATGCGTGCTGCGGTTCTTGCATCGCGGTGCGGTATTAAAAGTAAACGGTTTGGTTCCATATGCAAGCCGCTTACTTGGAAACATGGCGATTTATTTCTCATGTGTCTCTCATCTTCACAGATTTTGTATGTTCTCTTTCTCTCTACAAAGATAGTAACTTAGTAAAGTTTTAGTGTTTATTTTTAGATTAGCGATTTTGGGTTTTTTTTAGGTCTGCTTACATTTTGAAACAAGAAAGTCTTCCTTCATCGTACAAGTCTTTCCTTAACAAACAAGGTGGGAAGGATCTTTCTATCTTACAAGGCGTAAAAGATATCGCAAGCGCCCAACCGTTCACTAATCTAAGAGCGATTGAGAAATATTACAAGTCTGTTGGAGTTGATATCAAACTAGATCCTAACATGAAAGTCCCCTGTTCGGTATGTTTATTTTAGTATCTTTTGTTCTATGGTACTATCAGTAGCAAGCATTACTTTATAATGGTTGTTAAGACGAACAAAGCATTTGTCGATAGTTGATGTATCGTCAATGAGTCTGCATGCATGGTTGTACAAAAGTTTTACTCAATACTTATGTTGTTACTTGCAGATAATACATGGAAATGAGTCATGTGTTAAGCATGGTATTACATTTTTCCTTCAAGCTTACAAGAGGGCGTTACCTGTCTATGTCCCTGTCTATTTGATTCCAGCGCTAATCGTTCATCGTCAAGACCTGCTAAAAAAGTAATAGATTTATGTCTAAACTGCTCATTGAATGGTTTATAGTTTCTATATGCTCTGATTTTATTCATCACCTTATAATATCCAATCTCACAGGCAATACTCTATACTTGGCAAGGGTCTTCTGGGCACAGCAAGATCAAGTTTGTTTCTCGCTACTTACTGCTCTTCTGCCTGGTTAGAATCAATTCTTGAAAAGCTCTTAATTTCATACATTAACTATATCGATTTTTTTTGTTTTTTTTGTTTTTGTTCTCACTTGAAGTTGAAACTTAGACCATTTCTCTAATGATGTAAACTAGGGCTTGGACTTGCCTACTTTTCCGGACTTTTGAGACATGCAACATACCGCTTGTGGCCATAGCAACGGTACAAACGAAATCCATTCTCATCACATATCATGTCAATAGTATACTAACGTTAGGCTTTTTCCTGCAGTTCCCAACAGGTCTGGCTTTAGCTATTGAGAAGAAAAGCAGAAGGATAGAGATATCACTCTACTGCTTAGCGAGGGCAATAGAGAGCTTCTTCACTTGCATGACAGATGCAGGATACATTCGACCGCCCAAGAGTCTAAGAAGAGCAGATGTGGTTGTGTTTAGCGTTTCAACAGCCATTATAATGCATTGTTACGCACAGGAAAGAGAAGTATTTCGATCAAAATACTTAAACGTGCTAGATTGGGTTTTCGGTGTTCCTCCTCCTCCTCTTCCTCCTCCTTGCGAAACAACCTAGAGACATTCACTCTCTAATTTACCGACTTCGGAGGGTAAAACATACGTTATCGGAAAATTTGAGAAGTCTTGAAAGTTGTCAACTTTTAACCTGAAGATCTTTGATGTGCGATAGAATTTGGTGAAAGAATGTTCATTTAGAGTCTCTAGGAGTTTTGTTTTGGGTCAATTTTGTAGACAACTATCCATTTGACAATTTTGGTCCATCTTATGGGGACACACCAATATGTAATCTGGACGTCTTACATGTTCTACACAGTTAAAATAAGAATTTTTGTCACTAATGCCACTTTCTCAAGAAAAAATGTCTTTTTGTTAATCAATATAAACCATACAGAAAGATAGACAAAGTGATACAATATGGCTTCAATAATTTGACACGAACATCCACCACCTATACACTGCATATCCATAGACCGTACCGTATATAACCATCCTCATAGGGTACACTCTAAACCTGCATATAGTTTACATAAAAATAAATAGAAATCAATCTTCTTAGAATTATACATAACTTGTACACCTAATTCGTAGCTATACACACATTACAAATTGATCCTAAAATTATACATTATTGTTTATATGTTCCAAAGATTTATCCATTATTAAAAAAAAAACAAAAAGGGTTGAACCATTAGGCTATTAAACTAAACCAAAAATTGGTGTACATACACATTACAAATGGAACCTAACATTGAACGTATGGTTTATGTTTATCCAATGGGTTTTAAGACAATAATCTAAACCAAATTTTAGATCTAATAATTCAAAATTAATATATTCATATATAGATAAAACAACTACATAGTTTGATATTGAGATAAGATTAAATAAGTAACCTTGAAGGATGAGATTTGCGGGCTAGAGCGGCGGCTCTTTCCTCGGCGGTGACAGGATATCCCCACCGAGAGAAACTCCGATCAAAGAAGTCCCAATCCGGCAAAAGTATGCCGCCGATAAGCGAAATACCGACGGCATAAGTAACAACAGTCTTCTTTAAAGACTGTGTCCATAACCATATCACCACCATCACCACTGCAAGACCTACCATAGATGATCTTAGTGCTGCTTCGTTTCCCATTACAAAAAAATAAAATAAAAAAGTTATAAAGCCAAAGAAACTTTTCTTATGTTATGGCTAAGAGAGAGTAGATAACTTGTATTTAAAACGGGATTAGTTGAAGTTGCTTTTTTAACAGTGTAAACATGGAAAGAAGATTCACAGATTATGTAGGAGAAAGATTTCATTTATGTGTTAAGCTAGTATTAAATGGATTTTTATATAGGGGATTTTTTTTGGAAAAATGCGTGGCAATCAATTCAATTGAATGCCGCCATAAATGTGGAGATGTCCCAACCGTAATTTTGGATCCAAATTTTTGTGTTTGTTTAGTTTTATTTTTCTTTAATTTATGGTTTTGATCGTAGAGCACCGGAAAATGAAAAACAATTTGTGGAATAAATGACATAATCATCAAACGGATTAGAAATTACTTTTAACTTTTTCAAGCATAAGATTATATGAGTACGTTGTACTTTAAACATAAGACAAAATTTTCATTTTACATATTTTTACTAATGTAAATAAAATATATATAATTGACCAAACTGTGTATTATACTATTATATCTATGAAATTTACTATTTATTATCTTATTTAATATATTGTAAAAATTTTAAATTGATAAACTTAAAATTTGAATCCAAAATATTTAACTAACTTTAGTACTTTACCAATCAAGCTTTATAGTTAAAATAGTTACAGACAAAAAATCTACCTCTACAGCCAACACATGTACAACAAAAATCCTATAGCAAAAAATTTATAGTTACGTCCAACCAATCACCCACCTAATTGATTATTAACATGAATTTTGTTTTGATAGTTGACATCGTTAGTAATAACCTCAAACTATAAATGTCATTTTGTAAATGAAGATTTCTACCTTATTTAACATGAATTTTGTTTTGAAGTTTATCTCCATTACATACCGAGTTCGAGGCTTTTCTCTGGGCGATGAAATGTATGATTGGTGCAGATAATCAAGAGGTAGAGTTCCTTACAGACTGTTCTGATCTGGTGAAGATGATGTCTTCTCCAACCGAATGGCCGGCGTTTTCAATGTACTTGGAGGAATTTCAGAGCGACAAGAAAGAATTCTCAACCTTTTCTTTATCTTTAATTTCTCGTAATGCTAATGTAAAAGCGGATCATCTGGCACGAAAAGTTCGTACAGAACCGTTTCATATCACATTTGTAAACAACATTCCCCAGGAATGGCTCTTTTGATATCTAATTAATTTCGGATGACAAAAAAAAAAAAACCTCAAACTATAAATGTCATTTTGTAAATGAAGATTTCTACCTTTCTCTTATAAATGTGAAAACAATAAAGCTACAGTTTCTTATTGATATTACCTAAAACATTAATCTTATAGAGGTTGTGAGGTCGTGTATAAACTCTAAAACAATTTTCAAATTTAAGAGAATATACTACAAAAATTGTAAAAAATGGTAACAGACCGACTTGGGTAAATCCCTAATAGACAATTAGTTACAAAAATGGCAAAGAGATGGCGACCTACTAAAAACGACAATTTTGTTACCAAAACTATGACTATGCTCAAGCTTCATAGCATCGGTTGAATAAAGAGCAGTTGTCGCTATTCTATATATAGTTAACTAGCAACCACCGCATATATTGTCTTTCCGAAGGCACAAAACTGCACATTGACAAAGGACACGTTTAAATCCCATGTAGAAACAATAGACGTCGACTATTGTTTCTATTGTTAAATAGCAGCCCTCATGTACATGCCGCTAAATAGCAACACCGTGTTCCTATCATTTAGTTCTTTTACTCATGTTTATCTATGACCAATCTGTCCTAAATATCCTCGGTAGCTATTTTAGCCCATATATACCAACCAATATATGAGTCTTTCTCAATCACAAAGTAAAATGTAATACTGATTTCCCCAATGGTGTGAGACCACATAGCTAAACACCAGTTAAATTTGGTTTTGATACCCCTAATAACATCATGATCGCCACTGTTTATTGACCATCAATTATACTCTCGACCGACAAATCTCATCCTCGTTATTTGACTAGTGCACTTTTACATGTAAGGTTGATAGACTTGTTTACTAGTCTTGTTGATCACCACAAGATATTTTTATGTGTTTGTCAACACTTAACAAAATACTAAAAATCACAATTTTTATATTGCTTTACATGTGGGATTCAAACCTAATAATGTTAAGATCAAGAAATTTGTTTTATACACCTCTCGTAAAGACAAAAAAAATAGACAGAATAAGAACTCTAGGAGCTCTACACAAGCAATGAATCTGAGATACAACTCATATGGACTATGTGCACTTCCTCCCCGTTCTCACATTGCTACCTGATTAGCTTGTCAACTAGTTGGCAAATTAAACAAGGAAAAAATGTAAAAGACAATCAAGATCTTTGTATCGATCAACCAAATAGGATCCCACTCGACTTCATATTTTATCCCGAGATAGTAATAATGTAATGTTCCTAAATAGAAATTTTCTCTTTACGAGAAGGAGATGGAAAATTATTCACTTAATTGAAGTTTTAACCTAATTTATACAAGAAAACACTTTCGATATTGTACGTCTTTCTCTTGTCTTTAAATATAAATTTTTCTTCGACCTTGATACCCCATCGCAACCTCCTTTTCCGACTGTTTTACAGGCATCCTCTTCACATAAACACTATTTTCTTACTCTCTTTTTTTCACCAAATCTCCGGTCAAATATATGAAAACATAGTCGATCACTCTTTCTTTCTAAATTAATGTTGTCTAGTCACTTTTTCTTGTGTTTTCAATTCTCTTTGGTTTTTGACCAAGTATTTCAGTAGTTTGTTTTACTGACTTGAGCGTTGGAGTGTCCTATGAAAACACCCATAGTGTTTTTTTAGATTGTAATGTGTTTATTTGTTTGTGTTAGATACATTTTTCCAGTGATTGGATTCACTAGTTAAAAAAACGATTAAGAGGAATTGCCTATCTTTGGTTGTTGGTAACTTGGTATTACCACCTAATTTTTAAGATGGTTTAATAATCTTCCATTTTGTCCTTTTTGTTTATGTCTAATTGACTACATATATTTTTTCATGTTTAGTTATCTTAACAACTCGCTTCAATCTACTACTTTTGATTGGTCGCTATAAAAACGGTAATTGTTTTGGATTCACTCTTAAATAATGAATCAATTGACATCTTCGATTAATAACAATAAAGAGTTCTCAACCCTTTAATTCTTATTCTCAATTATGATTCATATACCTTAATTCCTTTTATGTTGTATGTGATAGACATTGACTTTTTTTATCGACTGTTATATGATCCGAGTTGAGCAGACTATCACGATTTCTCGAAAGAAAATTTTGAAACTTGATGTTTCAAAAAGATAAGTCCTCGATTAGGATTCATGCATGTAGTCATTAATAGACTTTGATTCGCTTTTGTTGTTCTATCATGTTTGTTATTCTATTTTATGATAAATCAATTACATTGATCCTTTTCTCACTTCTTTTTTACAGAATTAAATTTCGTTTGCAAATATCGTCAATTCATCTTATAAAACACAATATCACACTCAGACTCACATCATAGCTTGGTAATTTCACATAAGCAAAGGTAAAATGATTTACAAAGTCTTTCCATTTCATAGGTTATTAGTTTCCAATCTCTAAATTAGTTTGATTTCGTGTTTGTTTTACTGTTTCAGATGGATCTATAAATAAAGAAATTATTACATAGTTCAAGATGAGATATCATTTTCACGATTTCTCCTATAATCGAGACCACTGAAGATAAGATATCATTCTTAATCCTAGCAATCAATCATCTAGTCTATATGTTTACTCTATATATAGAAGGTAAAATACGTAAAATATATTAAAAATTAATCGAGCATCCACATACCGAAAACGCTTGAGACATGGCCTCGTCCTAAAACCTTATGAAGGTTCTATTACGCAGCCGTATAGTGACCATTCTGTAAGGCTACAAATCTTAGTAGCTCGCCTTTTTAGAAATTTGTATCACATTCTTATTTGTAGGAAGGACATCGCATCCAAATAGATAATACCCCAATTTAGTTAAACATATTAGTAGATAAATTTGGGGAAATTTTAAAATGCTCTTTTTAAAGTTTTTTTCTTTTCCAAACTGTCCCCAACGATGTGATTATTATTTATTCCATACGTGAAAATGATATGTTTCCATTCATATCAAGATATAATATGTGAAAAGTTTTTGTTGTCAATCTATATCTTTTTTTACTAATGACATACATTTTTTTTTAACTCACGTGATATTAAAGGCTTTCTAGGCTCAAATACTAATAATGACATACTTTCATCATTAAAATCAAATAGTCATAATAAATACAAATTTTATTTTCTAAAAATTATGAACCAGTTTATTCAAATAATAATGGCTTAAAATTTGAAATTTTTTATTGACAAATAATTTAGAAGGACGATAAATAATTTAAAAGGATTTACTTGTTTTGTTTACAAAAAGAATATTTGATTGTTTATTTCTCTGCTAAATTATTTATTTTGTATTTAGATATTTGTGTGAGTTTAAATTTAGAAATTGCATACCCGGAATATAACAAAAAATATTATTTTGGTCAATTGTATATCTTGCGAGAGAGTTTTTAAGAACAATAGATCATCATCTTTTTTTAAAAAGTCATTTAGGTCGACTAGGCACGGGTAATGCGATCACTTAAATACCTTCTCAATTATTTTGGATACGTCTTTAACATCCAATTACTTAATTAAGTAAAATTGTTTTTTTGATAAATTCGAATTATATGCAGAAATAACTATTTAAATATAAATGATGAGATGATTTAACAAAAATTGATCAGAGAATCAAACAAAGATGAGAAGAAGAAAATCGATGAGAGAATCAAACAAAGATGAGAAGAAGAAAAATCAATTCTCATTATATATTTTTAAATTAAAAATAAAATTTATCAAGTAATTAATCTATATAAATGACTTATCAAGTAATTAAGAAAATACATTATTCTACCGAATCATTAAATGTTCGAAATGTAGTATCTTTACTTATTTATTACTATACTTTCATTTAAAAATTATTTTCTATCATATTTTAGATTTACAACTGTTTATGTTATACAGTAGCTCTTTATAAACATCGATGGTTGTAAATTTAAAATATTTTTGAAGACAATTACCCTTTTTACTGAAATATAATAGAAAAATATTATTACCTTTTAATGTAACGTCCCCAAAAGGTTGAAAATCTGTAATGAGATTTGTTCCATAAATGGTTTTGTTTTATTTTGAGGATTCTCCTACTAGTTGCATTACTAATTAAAACTGAAGGCAATAAAATAAATATTTAAACTGATGACCCAAAAAAAAAAATCATTTATACATTATTTTCCTAATATAATGTTCTATTAGTTTTCTATATAAACAGCTTTTAAGATGTTCATATCTTTTAAGTTTTTTCATATCTTTTGTATTCTAGTTTATAGTGGGTTTTAAAAAAATGGATTCTAGCCATGATGACAGTTCAAGCGATGAAGAAGGAACATGTATGGATGCCAACAATCACCGCCATCACTCTAGTCATCAAATTCAAAGGCTCGAAGCGTAAGATCTTAATCTAATTTAATTAATTTATAATAAGTTATTAAAATTTGGCTTCTTAATTCATAGTTAATGTTTTTCTATTGATTTAAGGTATTTTCAAGAATGTCCGCATCCAGACGATTCGCAGCGACGTCAACTGGGTAAAGAATTGAATCTGAAACGAAAACAAATCAAATTTTGGTTTCAAAACAAAAGAACCCAAGTCAAGGTAATTGTTTTTGTCTTATCTATTTTTAATACTATATTTTAGTTTATATATTATAACAGAAATTGATTTAATCAAATTAAACCAAATAATAGTGATTGACTATTCATTGTTATTGTTCATCATCATTATTGTTTTTGTAGTTGTTGTATACCATCGTAGAATCCACACGATAATTGCATATAAAAAAATAAACTAGGTTTTGTCTAAATTTCAGCTCCAAAAACTAAGAATAATTTATTTTATATAGATTCATAATGAAAAAGCAGAAAACATAGCACTTAGAGCAGAGAACATGAAAATTAGATGTGAGAATGAAGCAATGGAAGAGGCACTGGAGACTGTGCTTTGCCCTCCTTGTGGTGGCCCTCATGGGAAAGAAGAACAATTATGCAATCTCCAAAAACTTCGCACAAAGAATGCCATTCTCAAAAGAGAGGTATGTGTTTATGCAAATACTTATCCAAAAAACTGTTTTTTTTTTCTTTATTATTTTTTAGGAGCTCATATGTCACAAAATGAATCTCTAATTTCTAACACTAATAAACTTAGTTTTTCCACTGGTAATATTTTGAAATAAATCGTTGAATTAGCTAGTTAACATAATTCAAAATTGATGATTATGCGCTTCTTTGAAAGATAGTATGATTAATTTATTACCTTTTTGGTTTCATAAATTACTCATTCATTTTCGCGCGCATAAATATTTTTAAACATGGTTATTTGATATCAAATTAAATATAAAAATATTTTTTATTTCTCATAACTTATATAATTTAAAAGTACTTATGAGATTAATTAGATTTAAAAGCATAAGTTTGTGAACAATAAATTAAAAATATTTTGGGTCTTAAACATTTTTAGGCAAACAAGTTTGTCTTTTTTGGTACTCCAAAAAAGTTAATTAAGTAATTAAATTATTTGTAGAGGATTACTTAATTAAGAATCAAATATTAAAAAATAGAAATTTTCTTAAGGTGATACCGTATATGGATTATTACATCAAATATATATAGGTAAGATTATTTCTTTATATAAATAATAAATTTAATCATACTTAGTATTCATCTAATCAAATCCAGTTGGCAATTTTTTTTAGAAAACTAAATATTGCAATGAATTTTAATATTAATTATATTAATTCTCTTACAATTACAAAACAAATTGATGAGGTGGCACTCTAGTTGGAGAGTGATTTTTTTTAGCACTATATGAGTATTGTTTTCACCAAAAATTGTCTCTACATTGGAATTAATAAAATCGCTAATATTTTTGTTGATCAAAATATGAAATTAGTATGAAAGACTTTCAAGCTATCTAAACATGCATGGTCACTCAATACCTAGCGTCGATGCGTTACCCTATCTCCATGGTACATCAACCTATGGATCGACCTCCAAAGGTCGTCCTACTTCATATGGAACCTCTTCTAACCATCTTCCCGAACAATCAAGCTTAATAAGAAGACCATGTACTCGTGAACTCATCAACATCACCCCTCTGCCTAAGCCGCAAAAACCGGTACTACTGCAGCATTTCCAACAGCTATCTCAACTGGAGAAGATGGGGATGTTTGAACAAGCGGCAAAAGCGGTGGCAGAGGTTATGAGTCTCATTCAAATGGAACACTCAATGTGGATTAAGTCAACTATTGATGGTAGAACCATCATTGATCCAGGGAACTATAAGAGATATTTTACTAAGAATAGCCATCTTAAGAGCCCAATTGCTCGTCCATGTCATCATGAGTCTTCTAAGGAAGACGTGATGGTTCAATTGGATGCAAGAAACTTGGTCGACATGTTCTTAAATACGGTACGTACTTATGCAATTTTATGTCTAAGCTAACATCATCGAACGAATTATCAAATTTCTTGAACATTTTATATCAAAAATGCTGTGTTCGTATATATTTTTTTTTTTTAATCTTATATAATATATAAATGAAAAAATTGCTGTCCTTTTACCAAAAAAAAAAAAAAAAAAATTGATGTATATGTGGCATTTTATATGACACATATACAGTGTCTATTTTTTTTTAAAGATTTGTAAACAAAACGACGTCGTTTAAATTTGATTTTTTAAAATTAAAGACGCCGTTTTGAGTAAAACTATTCTTTCAATGTCTATTAATTATTTGAGACTTGAAAAGATTTGAATATTTATGTATATTCATTTTTCTAGTATCTATTTAAAATATTTTTGTTATGACTTATTATTAACTATAACATTTGTGATTATATATGCATATCCAATTATATTAACATTTTTTGTTTACATTTTTCTATAAAATTCCCTAGTATATACCGTATAATCTCCATTAAAAAAAAAAAGCAGCATTATTTCCGGCTATGCATAGTATATATGTAATAATAATTCTCACAATAACATTTCTAACACAATAAATATATTGCAGGAGAAATGGGCGAGGCTTTTTCCAACAATTGTGAACGAAGCTAAAACGATTCACGTGTTGGATTCCATGGACCAATATCCAAGAAGAACTTTCTTAAGAGTGGTATGAATCTTAACATAGTATTAAAATTTTAGTTTTTAACTGTTATAGACTTAGATAAATATTAAACTGGATGGTAAATAAAATAGATATATGAGCAACTTCACATATTGTCACCATTGGTGCCACCTAGAGAATTTATAATCCTAAGAAGTTGCCGACAAATGGAAGAAGGTCTCTGGTTGATAGCTGACGTTTCCTGTCATCTCCCAAACGTTGAGTTTGAATCTACGGCTCCGATTTGCATCAAACGTCCCTCCGGTGTTCTAATCCAAGCCTTGCCCCATGGTCGCTCTAAGGTCTCTCTTTCTCTCTCTTTTAATTTTGATATATTTTCAATAGTTTACATACACACACATAAGACATTTATGTCATAATTTTAAACTTTTTTTTTTTTTTTCAATTTCCTTTTCACATATTTTCGTCTTGCTTTTTCTACAATGACTTTTAAAAGAATACGTGTGACCAACGTTGTGTTGGCCCAGTGATAAATCTCCCAGGGGATGTACTGGATTCGACGTTCATTAGGAGGGATCTCTTCTCCAAAAGAAATGAATTTAACTTGGTGTGGGTTTCACCTCTGAAAGATGTAGGGCCTTCGGGCTTGAACTTCCAGATATTCAAAAAAAAAAAAAATACCTGTGATTGAAAAAAAAAACTTCAAAAATAACAAAGAAAATGGGCAGGTAACGTGGATAGAGCATGTGGAAGTGACTGATAAAGTGCATCCACATCAGCTTTATAGAGATCTCTTATACGGCGGTTTTGGCTACGGAGCTCGACGTTGGACCGTTACTCTTGAGAGGATGTGTGAGAGGCTGTCTCTCTACTCCATGACTGACTTCCCTCCCACCGACTACGCCGGAGGTACTTACACCTTTACTTATATGGCTAAAACACAATTGGGTCAGCATTTTTTTTTTTTTTTAACTTAGTGCATAGGTAACTTAAAATGGATCAGCATTTTAAAGTGCTAGTTTCAAAAATTTTGGTATTTCAAGGTTTTTAACTACTTGTAAAGTTTTAAAATGTTTTCATTTCTTGTAGTTGTGAAAACAATAGAAGGCAGAAGGAGCGTCATGAATTTGGGAGAAAGAATGTTGAAGAACTTTGCATGGATAATGAAAATGTCTGACAAACTCGATTTCTCGCAACACTGTGAAGCCAACAATAGTGGAGTTAGGATTTCGGTGCGGAAAAACACAGAGGCCGGTCAACCAACTGGTCTCATTGTCTGCGCCGGTTCATCTTTATCTCTCCCTCTCCCTCCTCTCCAAGTCTACGATTTCCTTAGAAATCTGGAGGTTCGTCACCAGGTAAAGAATATATGGTTTAGTTAACTGTACAAGTCCATATTTAATCAGCTTATGTCACTCTTTTTTCACATTATTTTTTTGTTTTGGGTAATTAACAAGAAATCTAATGTTTGTATGTAAAAAAGTGGGACGTTCTCTGCCATGGAAATCCAGTGACTGAGGCTGCTCGTTTTGTCACCGGAACTGACCAAAAGAACAACGTGACTTTTCTCCAGGTAAATATAATTTTACATTAAACATTTTTTTTTTCATCTTTAAATTTTTATCATAACTAGCATTCAAATAGAGATGTTAAAAAGTACTAAAAATCCATGCAACGGGTCAACTTTGTTCATTTTTGCTTTATATTTTTGTGGTCGTGAACACGTTGATCTCCAACCAATAGAATAGATTATATAGGATCGGCATAAATCTTGAATAATCAGGAAGTAATTACCATCTACATTTTCCATCAAAGTCTATTACAAATTCAATTTCCTTGGCATAATGGCATTGCATTAACTATGATTATTGTTATACATTACATAGCCGTCAAGTGAAGGGGATAATAGTGAGTTGATGATACTACAAGATGGCTTCATAGATGCATTAGGAGGTATGGTTGTATACGCTCCAATGGATATAAAAACAGCCTACTCCGCCATTTCTGGCCAAGTCGATCCTTCCACCATTCCAATTCTCCCTTCCGGTTTCATCATCTCCCGTGACAGCCGTCCTTCCGTAGGCGAGCTCAATGGTGGCCGCATGACACTCCTCACTGTGGCTTTCCAGATCCTTGTCTCCGGTCCGAGTTACTCTACACATCTCAACCTTGAAGAATCTGCCACCACAGTCAATACCTTGATTAGCTCCACCGTTCAAAGGATCAAGGCAATGCTTAACTGCGAATGATGGTCAGTGAGAGTTTGATTAAGTTACCAGTTCCCAAATCTAAACTCTTTGGTGTTTTTTTCCTTTTCTTAAGAATCTTGAAATAAGTGAGAAGAGTATTCTCCGTTTGATTCTCTAAGGAGAGTCGTACTTTTTCATGTTTTTCGTTGGTTTTAATTTATTACAATAAATTTCTAAGGCAAGGGCCTTATATAAACTATATTTACGTTGTTGCCTTTTGGTATGTTCTGTTTTTGTGATATTGTTGGTTGGATTTATAATTTGCTATTGCTTAATTTCTGTTTTTATTTATCATTGTTTTTATATTTTCTGGTTTTCTTTATATAAAGTAAATTTAATATGATAATTCTTCTGTGAAATTCATCTAGTTAACCAATCAAGTGAAGCTTTTCTAGTTTGTAAGTAATATATCTATACAGTAAAACCTCTATAAATTAATAATGTTGGGACTAGCAAATTTTATTAATTTAAAGAGGTATTAATTTATCGATAAATTATTAATTATTAATTTATAGAGATATTTTACTAATTTTGTAATTTCTTAAAAATATTTCTATCTAAAAATAATTTTTTTCTTTATAAGTAATATCTTTTAAAAACTAATTACAAGTAGAAAAACAATTATTAAGTTTGAAAAAACAACACAAATTTTTTCCAAATAGTAGAGTCATATTTTATTAACTTTTTTACATATAATATTTTAAATATATATCATAGTAATTCAAATATGACATATATAAATTTATATCATATATATATATATATATTCATAAGTTTATACAATTATTAATTTATGATATCGATGGGACCATATGTTTATATGAGATTTTCAAAAAAATTATTATCTTATTAAATTATCGATTTATGTCATATTTTACACTGGTCCCAACTCAGGACCGGAAGAATTTATTAATTTAGAAAGGTAATTAATTTATAGAATATTAATTTATAGAGGTTTTACTGTACATCAAAATATCTTTTCTCGTACGTGAAAACTGCACCATCGGAAATGGATAGCTAAGCTTACCTGCAAGACTCGTTTTTTCTACCTTCATAGTAATTTAATTGGTTTTGTAATAATAGTGATGATAATAAGTTTAGGCGAAGTAAAAAACCTCACTATAGTGATTAAGGAATAATCAGTGGTAAACAAAATTGTTGGAGGTGGAAAAATCAGCGTTTATTTGTTCCTTTTTTTTTTGCCTGTTTTAAATAGGCCTCTGTCAACGGGTTAATCGGATCAAAATGGGTTGGTTTAATCGTTTCTCTGGGTTTCAGATTGGGAATAAGAAATTGCTGAACCAATCCGAACCGATAACCGAATCTCAAAACTAAATACCGATCAGTTTATATCAAATAACCTAACCCAAACCAATTTTCTCAAATCTCTGTCTGGTTCGGACAATTCGATTCGGTGTTTCTTAACCTACCACGTATCTGTATATTATTAGCCGAAGATTTATAATCTAGTGGACGAACTAACTCGAAGTAAAATTTTCCACAGAAGTTAAAAAGAAAAAGATAAAACTATTGACATGGGTTCAGTGAAAAAGGTTACATATATGTGTATGATGTGAATATGTGATATATATGATGATATCGCTGATCCATAAAGGTAAAAAGTAAACAAAGGGTTTCTTGTGATACAATGGAATGTTGTGAGTCTGTGGTTAGGTTAACGATTTGGGACATCAAGCTCACGAGATGAACATAAGTCTAACAATTGTTTTAATTCCTGAATTAGAGTAACTATAAGGGACAATCTTGGTTCATAAGCTACCTTCAACTTTATGATTTTAAACAAAGTAGCTGTGTTTACTTCCAAATATAACAGACAAATTGAAAAGAGCAATAACTAAACGACGCAATTTTGATTGTTGAATAATCAGATTTTATTTTATTGGCAAAAACAAAGGTATAAACAGAAATTTTTGGTAACAATAATAAAAATTGTGGGCCAGAAAAAATTAGAAGATAAATTTTTTTTCTACAATACTTACCACTTTACCAGTCAGAGCCTATATAAATATACTCCCTCCGTTTCGTTTTACGACTTAAATTTTGTTTCGTAATAGTTGTCGTTTTAGGTTTTCAATGCAAATGTTTGGTAAAAATTCCAGTATGATCCCTATTGTTTTAATGTTTTGGCCAATGAAAAAATTTATAAGATATACTAATAAAGGGTAAAACAGAAAATTTAATGTTTTTCTTAATTTGTGTGAGAAAACCTTAAACGACAACTAAAACGAAACGGAGGGAGTAAGAAGTAAAAAATTAATGAATAACATTTTCAATAATATCTTCTAATAATATATATATATATATATATATATATATATATATATATATATATATATATAATTTGAATTTTAATGAACGTCGACATGTTGGCAAAAAAAAACAATTAACATATAAAATTTAATATATCGTTCTGTGCATCTAAATAATTGTAAGTCAAAGAAGATGAGATTTCTATAAGGACCAAAAAGGTGAAGATCTTTTGAGTAAGACTTTGGTGAACTCAGTAAATACAATCTCGTCGCGGAACCTCTCGCCAGTTTCTTGTCCTCCCAAAGTCTTTCTCGTTTTTTTAATTATTATATAAAGTTACATTTGACATTTTTTAAAGACATTATGTTTTAGTTGAAGACTTAACAGTACAAGCAATTCAGTTGTTTAGCTGACCCTTGAAAAGTACGATTTATCCATCAACCATTTCATTTTTCTTTCTTAATTTTTTTTTGCATTTGATTTAAAACTACATATTTCCTTTATGATCCATAATTATGCAATTGCTCTACTTAGTTAGTATTAAAGGTGTGAATATCTGACTTCTTTGTTCCTTTGTTTAATCATTGACCGTCGTCTAATTAAGTTGTATTCATACGTATGAGGACATGATTGTATAATTAATAAATTAGACGAATTCCAAATCTTATTAGGAGAAAAAAGTAATAGAAAAAAAGTGCATGATCTGATCTCATTCAATGTAAAGAATAATTTTAACGAAACTTGAAACAATCTATGACTTGTAGAAGACGATATAACCGAGTTTTCTACTTTAACACTTTTTTCCACATAATAAATCTATATGTAAGGATATAATATTATGCTTAAAATTTGAAACACGAATTAAGAGAACTTAGTATAGAACAACAAACGTCGGGACAAATGTTTGAAGAATAAACTTCTCAAGCAACCGCGTGAGGATTAATACATTATATCTTACTTTTTCTTAATCAATACATGAATAACAAAATGACAAGGAGAATTTTGTTATGTCAAATCGTCTGAATTTTATTTGGTAAATTCTGTCACGTTAAGAAATTTTTATTTCTTATTTAGCAAACACATATTTTCAAATTCTTTTTAAGTTTTGTACATGCATGTTAAAAAATGGCTGATAATATATATATACTTTTTGGTTTTTTTTTTCTCTCTTCAGAAAATAGAAATCGGGTTTGATGTGTTATCTTTGGAAAAACACATTTCGTTATTGCAGTTAACTAAGGAATAAATGAAACTACAAGTAAAAATTAAAAATTATTTTTTGTTTTTTTTTTAAAAAGAAAGTATTTATTCAAAATTTTGTGACATACTATAGAAGTAAACAAAGTAACTAAATTATACTTGAGAAATTAAAGAGTATGTAAGTTCTTGATGTGTTTATAATAGATGGGAGCATTGGAGGTTTGGAGAGTTTGCTGCACCAACTAAACACCTCAAGCTTCAGTTTTCCGATCCTTTTATTTATTTCAATGCATTTTATAATTAAAACCATCATAAATAAATGAACAATCATGTCAGCATATATAACTATTTAGTGGAACACAAACACACATAATATCTACTTAATACGGGAATTGTAAATCATGTACTTGTGGCCTGTGTTGTCTGTCTGACTTCAAATACTTCTTGGCTCTTTGTTGATCGACCATCCTATATGTATAATCGGTTTTTGAAGAAACATATATAACATCCATATTTGTGTGACTTTTCTTTGAACTTTCGTAAATTTTTAAAACCAACAAGAACTACTGTAAATTCAATTGATTAAAATTTGTATGTAGTAAAAACATATGTAAGTATACTATGAACTTTTCTGCTGAGGTTTGGAGATTAATCGCACATAGACTTAGGGTATCTTCCCCTCCGCTCTTATGAGATCAAATCCTTCTTTGGCTGCCAACGTCTTCAACATCAAAACACAAAAAGCTTGCTATCCTTCAAGCTTGCGAAATCGCCGTTTCCATGATGGTCTCTTTGTTTCTCCAGTTATAGTGGCAACACATATTATTTCCACCATGAATAGCAAGTGTACTGCTATATATGCTACAGTTGGGCTTAAAGATCACTTCTTCAATACTGGCTTAACTAAGGTTGAAAACAAACAATAGGATCTGTTTCTTCTTTTATTCAGCTTTGTTTGTTTTGTATCTTTCATCCTCCTAGTATTGTTTACTAGTTTTCTTTCTGGTTTTTGTTTTTGTATACGTTTCTCTTTATTTATATAAGCAAGCCTTTTAACAAAAATGTATACTATGAACCATTCCCGAAAATCAAATTTTTTTTTTGTTACAATCATAAAAATTAAAAAGTCGCCACCTCGAAATAACCTGAGAGATCCATTTTCAATAATTGAAAACAATAATAGTGTGAATGGAGATATTCATTTTGTGTACCAAATACAAACGTCAGGTGGTATATTTACATTGTTGGTACGTGGAAATGATGGAGTAAGAAGAAGCCATGCATTAGATGACAAAACGATGATCGTCGCCTTGCGTGCATGGACAAGGTTCTTTTAGTCCAACCACGTAATCCTTTGTTTTTGGCTTTCACATCTTTGTTGACCAAACTTACCATTGTTATTGGACTTTTTTGTTTATTACTAAATTTCCCAATAAGTTCACTTTGGTCTCCCCATTACCAACTCGTTATAATATTCCGAATATACCCAATTTTATTTGTCAATTTGGTAATAGATAAAAAAAAAAGTATACTTCGAGATTTTTAAACTCTTAAAAGAAAAAAGCAAACAAAGAACAAACGTCCATGAAAAATATGTAGATTTAGTTCCTGAAATAATGGTTCATACCAAACAAATAAAAGTATGAGTTGAATGTAATTATAAATGTACCTTGAATCTTGCAACTTTTAAACACATGTGTTCGTCGCTTTTAATGCTAAATTGTTTTTTTTGGTGAATCGATTACCTTTCGTAATTCTGCTGAAAATTATATTGAGATATTTGAAGTATATATACTTTTGCCCTCATTAAATTGGCCGCAGCAAACGATGGTGCAGCGAGTATAAACTCGTCCACAACATCTTGAACAATGTGTTTAATTTATTGGGGGAGAAAAGTTACAAATCATGATGAAGTGGTGACTAATCTACATTATACTCCATAATGTAGTGAACAACCAGAAACTACATAATGCATGCTCGTTTAATTTTTTTGTTTTTAATTAGTTGTCGTTTTCAGTTTTCGATGCAAAATATATTATTTTTTATCTTTTTATATTTATCTTTATTATGCAACTTGATTTACTATTGGTTAAATTATGTTTAGATAGATAATTAATGATATTTTTATATTGAAAAACTAACAACATTAATAGTTTCTTAATGTGTGTGTATATAGTTAAAACGACAACTATTCGAAAACGGAGGGAGTAGTGAACAACCAGAAACTACATAATGCATGCTCGATAAATTGAAATCCATTCAGATCTGAATGCTGGTCTTCAAAAAAAAAAAAAAAAGATATAAATGCTTAAATGATCTGCATACCATAAATAAATATAGCTTATCTAATCCATCTACGAAAAAGATTATTTTATATAGATTTGATTTACCAAACCCCCAGAAACAACGCATTACCACAAGGGCGACATTTCACGGATATTGTCCCCCATTGACCACATAAATCTCAGTAACATTTTCCCCTTAATTTAGAATGTTTGAACAATTTTCTTCTGACCAGGTATATAAATTCTATTCTATATCTATATTAAAAAACCACAACGATATAATGGAAGCTACATAAACAAAAAATAGAATACGTATATGTGGTCAATGAACATATATAGCTCAAAAACAATGTGTCTATGGAATTAGACTTTAGATATATCTAAATCTTTTCCTTTAATTTGACTTTTGAAAAACTTACTTATCTATCATTAGAAAGGTTTAAATTAAAGTACGTATATTCAGCAACACACTTGTGAAAATATTGCGGTAGCCATGAAAATTTGCAATCAAAATGCACATACTTTTGATAGATCATAGTTAGACTACATACGGCGGAAAGATAGTCCGATTTAATTTCCGAATTATGTTTAAAACATAATTTAAAACCAAACACAAACACTAGTTTCAAAAAAAAAAAAAACTTAATTTGGCAGTACAATTTGAGACTAATCGTAGTTTTATTAAATATAAACACTCGTCGTAGTTCAGCCACAAACATTTTGTAATTTGTATCAAAGTTGCCTCCGGAAAATAATCATAACTTACACAGTAGATTTGCTATAAAATAATAATAATACATTTTATTCTTCTATTTGATCTAATAAGTCACATTATCCATTTGCTCTTTTACGAATATCACTACCAGAAATTTGAATATCGTAGTTTTATTAACTATTGCATTTGAAGTCACCTAGAACACACATACATCCGATCCTAGGAGATGCACTATTCATTTCCAAACACTCAGAGACAGTGGTGTAGTCAGACAGTCGTCAAACTTCTATCTTGACTTAAATTAAAGTTATCAAAAGCCCCCATGTATAAATGCTTAAATGCTTTATTGAAATTGAGCATAAATTTTGTAGAAAGACAAAATATTTGTTTTCTTAAAAAATGCATGGGATATACGTCAGTTCATGGTACGTATTGGCTTCGTCGCTAGCTAGAAGTAGATTTTACCGTATCCAAAGAAACGGCGACATAGATTTTGTCTAAGAAATTAGTTAATAAAAATACCAAAAAAAAAAAAATTTTAGTCAAACAAATTACATTAAAGAAAGCCAAGTGTTAGGGACGAAGAATTATCTCTATTATATATAAAGTTATCATCAAACTTCCACGAAACTGTATATAAATACCAAGTCCTAACCTCAAGCTTTGGTAGTCTTACAAGAGAGATAAGACAACCTAATCAGAGAGAGATGGGGAGGTCGCCTTGTTGCGACGAGAATGGTCTAAAGAAAGGGCCATGGACTCCTGAAGAAGATCAAAAGCTTATTGATTACATTCATAAACATGGTCATGGAAGCTGGAGAGCCCTCCCCAAGCTCGCAGGTTTTTTCCTTTCTCTAGTCTCTTAACTCAATCCACAATCATTTTATATAAACTTGTATACATGGTTTTGAAAATTCTTCTTTTTCTTTTCAGATTTGAATAGGTGTGGAAAGAGTTGTAGACTGAGGTGGACAAATTATTTGAGACCAGACATCAAAAGAGGCAAGTTTTCCTCCGAAGAAGAGCAAACAATCCTCCATCTCCACTCCATTCTCGGGAATAAGTAAGTGATATTTAAACATATATTCATATTTTTTTTTTGTTATAAAACTTTGAATTAAAATTCGAGTAACTATTTTTTTTTTATCATGTATAGATGGTCAGCTATTGCCACGCATTTGCAAGGTCGTACAGATAATGAGATCAAAAACTTTTGGAACACACATCTAAAGAAGAAATTGATCCAGATGGGAATCGATCCCGTGACTCATCAGCCAAGAACCGACCTCTTCGCAAGCTTACCTCAGCTCATAGCCTTGGCAAATCTAAAAGACCTGATCGAACAAACATCACAATTTTCATCCATTCAAGCCGAAGCAGCCCAACTAGCCAAGCTACAATATCTCCAATGTATGCTTAATTCTTCGGCTTCATTAACCAACAACAACAGCAACAACAATAGCCCGAGTAGTATTCTCGATATCGATCAGAACCATGCCATGAACCTCTTAAACTCCATGGTCTCTTGGAACAAAGATCAAAACCCGACTTTTGATCCGGTTCTTGAACTCGAGGATAACAATCAAAATCAAGATTTATTTCCACTAGGGTCTATCATTGATCCAACCACCCAACCACTCCAACAACAAAAATACCATTTAAACAATAGTCCTAGTCCTAGGGAGCTACCATCACAAGGTGACCCACTTCTTGATCATGTCCCTTTCAGTCTCCAAACACCTTTGAATAGTGAGGATCACTTTATAGATAATTTGGTCAAACATCCAACTGATCATGAGCATGAACATGATGACAATCCATCTTCATGGGTTCTCCCTTCTCTTATAGACAACAACCCTAAAAATGCCACGTCTTCTCTTCCACACAACAATCCGGCGGATGCAAGTAGCAGCTCAAGCTATGGAGGTTGTGACGCTGCGTCATTTTATTGGCCTGACTTTTGCTTCGACGAAAGCCTCATGAACGTTATTTCTTAGTTACTCTTGGTTTAGTGTTTTTTTTAGATCTCTATTATTAGAGCTGTAACCATACCCACGTGTAGTCGAGCTACGTTTCGTCAAGGTGAGTTATTTTTGTATACTTTTTTATTTGGTTAGCGCTTTATTTTGGTGTTTGTAAGTAGAAGTTGTGATCCGTTTATCCCTTTATGTTTTGAGTTTTATGTAATTAGACAGGAGTCACATGTATGTGCTACAAGTATGGGTGTACGTATTTTTTAAATATAGAATGTTTCATTACGTAGAAATTATTTGAAACAGACACTTATTTCTGATTTTCTTCCATATATCCTAAATTGCATAGAAAAGGAAACGAGGAAACGAATTTTAAAAAAATTATGAAATGAAAACGTTTAAGAAAACGTTTATATAATATATGTAGAGCCGTAATAAGAAACACTCGCCTACCTACGCCTTCTAATTTTGAATCAACTATAGTCATATTTGCTAATACTTAATATTCCCTTGAAGTGATAACGTAAATATAGTTCTATACAAATGACAAAAAAAAAGAAGATTTATACAAATTTAGGAATATATGCGGTCCTAATAACCATCATATAATAAATGTGATTAGTAGAACGAGAAATAAGATTCCTAAAATGCAAAGCACCTATCGACTATGAATCTCTGATCTCCCTTAAAAACACATTTAAAAATATTTATTAACTACCGGTAAGTTTTTGTAATTTTGTTACACCGCATTAATTTTTTTAACAACTTATTTAATCAGTTACCCCAATTTATTTTCGTCTATTATTTTTAAAAATTTAATATATTAAATTCCAATTTTTGTACATTACAGTTTTTATATAAAATTATATCAGAAAATTTATTTTTTGTTTTTTTAATAACATACATTTATATCGGGTTTGAACTACAAATAGTTAATCGTAACATACAAAACATCAAAATAACAAACATAAAAATGTTTTGATATATTTTAAAATTTTGATATAAATGATAACATTATGATATAATTATGATATAAAATACCCAACATTAAAATAACATTAAATAATTTGATAAAATAAATTTTAAATATTAGGGATGTGTTTATCACGCTACGGATGCGTTTCTCTCGATTACAAGAAATACAGCGTTTTCCTATGGCCAAAATCGTAGGAAACTGGTAGGAAATAGACGTTCCCTACCAATTTCCTACGAAAAATATTTGAAGGGAATCGCCCGTAGGAAATACAATTTGGTAAGAAATTCGTTGGAAATTTCCTACGAAACTTGTTCGTAGGAAATCGCGTAGGGAATTTCGTAAGAAATTAGTAGGACTTTTTTCACCATTATCCTACCAAAGTTTCGTAGGAAATTAAATCCTTCCATTTTCCTACGAAATATTTCTCACCAATTACCTAATAAAATTTTCTTATCAGTTACCTACGATACGCCTCTTACCATATTTCTACCATTATCCTTCGAAATTTTAGAAACAATTTCAATGAAATTATTTATATTTATTTGTTAAAAATTTTGGTTTTTTTTAAAAAAATAAATTTAAAATTCAAAAGAAACCTACTTCATACCAAATAAATTCCATACAAAATAAAATTCATTGTACAAACAATTTTAATATAAATATTCAAATCCTAATCGTTGAGTCTCGTCGTCGTCATCATCATCGTCACCTACGCTCGTGTTCGTCGTCTTCGTCGTGGGTTTGAGTGACTCTTCTTCCGCTCTCGTTTGCTATGAAAATTCTTTAGGCTGAACAAAGATTGAGCCTCTGCGGATGATAGATGTGGACGAGAGTGGCGAGGTTAACAAGATTCCATTCAACAAATCCATAATCAAAGTGGCGAGGTTAACAAGATATTCAAAGAGGTTGCAGTTCTTGTTTTATCAAGGAGTCATGATAACTAAAGAAATCTATAAAACTCACATTGGTAACTCTTGTGCTTCAACTCTCAGCTGCGACAAGCTGCGAAAACACAAAAATAAAGAAGACTGTTAGTTTTATACATTCTCAAGGTATACGTATTGGTATCTTTCATAAAAGATGCTAAACTTACTAGCAAGAACTGCAGTCCCGTTGTCTAAGTTAGAATTACAGAACAAGCCAAAGCAATTAAAAACAGAGACTCCACGTACATGTACGTAACTTCAAAGGCAAGAAGTTCTTATACACGTAACTAGATCATAATTCCAAAGTCAAAAATACAACTACTTCAATACATGAATAAATTCAAATTATCTATATATCATTTATATCTTTAAAGCTTGAAGCAATTAGATAGATTCTAGACCCAATTGATTGAGAGAGATCTTAAGCAAACTCATAAAGTAACTTTAATCGAAAGCTCTGCTTCAACTAATAACATGAAACTTACCGGAAAAAAGAAGAAGAAGACAACTTCGCCGGGTGGTCTTTGCTAAGAGAAGAAGAAGCTTGATTTGGTGATGACAATAGAATTTCTGGGCAAAGAGAAATCAGAGAAATTTTAGAAATTAGAGTATAACCCATTACTAAACACACAAAAAGAGACACGAATCAATCAATTTTGTGAACATCTACCTCTGTGAATATCTTTGATGGACGATGGAACGATTTTGTGAAGATCTTTCTCACCTAGATCTATGAAGAAGAGGACTTGGGAACAAAGAGAGAGATATCGAAAAGGAATAAATGGAGAAGAAGAAGATCACATGAGATCGAGAGAGAGGAATGGAGAAGCTGCGGGAAGAAGAAGATTAGATTCTAGGTTAAGGTATTTTTGTTATTTCAGAGAAAAATAAGGTAAAATGGGCTGACCCTACCATTTTCCTACCAATTATTTCCCCATAACTTTCCTACGTCGTTTCTTACGAACGATATGTTCGTAGGAAATTGGAAGAAAATATAACTTCGAATTTCCTACCAATTTTTTCTTACCAGTTTCATTCTATTTTCTTACGAAATTTCCTACGATATTTTTTCTTGTAGGATTTTCGTAGGAAATTTCCTACGAACATCTCACGCTTTTTGTCGTCGGAAATTTCATTCGAATTTCCTACGAAATATATATTTCGTAGGAAATGCGTAGGAATTTGGTAGGACATTATTCCTATGTTTTCTTGTAGCTAATAGGATTGTGGCAGAAGTACAATACATTTTGTGGTCTTTTCAGAGCCTGATTGACTTACATATTGAGAATGTCGAAGTTAGTTCAGATTGTTGTGCGGCTATTGATGATGTGAATACTCTGTCAAATTGGCATCATTATAAGACATTCCTTGACAAGATCACTCGTCTTTGCTCTGGTTTTCGCAGCCTCAGTTTTAAACTTTCCTCTCCTTAGGCAAATATGGTAGCACACGATATAACTAAAATTGTGACTAGGGATGGTGCCAAATGTAGACAATAGTTACTGTAATATTGAATGAATTATGGGCTCCATTTTATGTCGAATACGCAAGAGCTTGACTTTTGCAACAGTAATCTAATTTTTTTTTAATATTTTTATTAAAATATTTTTAAAAATAGACTTTTTAATTATTGGAACACGGGATTGGACCCCTGACCGTCGCACTGTCTGCCCTCCTATGTAAGCCGGTACTGGGATCTATTATTATTAAGGTAAAGCTTTTTAAGCCAATCAAAAAATAATGTCATCGTGTTTTGTGAGTTTATTGAATTAAATTCTTAAAGCTTGTTAGATTTACTTAAAAGAAACAATAGTTTAGTTCTTAATTAATATCTCCCATATTTAATTATTATGTGAGAGAGCATGATAGTTAAACATTAGTAATTCAAATTCAAGAACTCATCTTAATGCTTTCATCATTACTTTTCTTTTATATGAACTCCCTAATGATTTCTCTATTCTTAACATTCTTTGTAGATAATTTATTTCTGGAATTTCATACGAGTTCTTGTAATTTTTTATTTTTTTTTCTAGTTAAATCTATTTCTTTATAAGTCTATTTTGTGTTTTTTTGGTTTATGTGAATTTCGATACCTAAATATTGCTGCATTTTCCTCTTCACTTGCGATTTATTTTAATGGTAAATAATTTAATCGTTACAGGACCAAACCTTCTTTACTTGCCGGTCGAAACTCGTCGTTGCCTACGTTAGCTGAGTAACGGAGTATCGAGACTTTAGTTATTCAATTTTATGAATTATATGTTGTTTGTTCATTTGTTTTTTTAGTTGCGAGTCTAAATAGAAAACTTAAATATAATATCTTAACACTTGATTTGTCAAGAACCATGATACTATGAGATATCGCTAAAACGCCCAATGCCTTTAATCTATTCCTTACATCTTCGTTTACTATTTTATTTCATTACATTCATCGTTTGGAAAACTATTTCCGTCTTTTTTTTTTTTGTCATCCAAAATTAATTAGAGCTCAAAAGAACCATTTCTGAGGAATGTTGTTTACAGAAGTGATATGAAGCGGTTCTGTACGAAATTTTCGGGCCAGATTATCCGCCTTAACATTAGCCCGACGAGAAATTAAAGATAAAGAAAAAGATGAAAACTCCTCCTTGTCGCTATGAAATTCCTCCAAATAAACTGAAAACGCCGGCCATTCGGTTGGAGAAGACACCATCTTCACTAGGTCTGAACAGTCTGTAAAGAACGTTACCTCTTGATTATCTGCACCAATCATACTCTTCATCGCCTAGAGAAGGGCCTCGACTTCGGCATGTAGTGGAGATAGACTTCTACGGAGGTTCGCAGCTCCCATGGTTGGCGGCTCTCCATTTGACGATGTACAAAACCAGCCTGTACCGGAGAACTTATCACTTTCTTTCCATGATCCATCCACAAAACAACGGTATCCCGAATACTCCGCCTCAAGTGTAACAAACCTCACTCGAATTCGATTTACCAAGTGCACAGAACCATGATTTATATTATGGAGCTCAATTTGAGCGGACTGCCACAATTGTGCCTCTTTTTCCGCTAATCGTAATACTTCTAATGGGTCTGTATCTATGTTTTCAAAGACCTTTTTGTTCCTTGCTTTCCAAATATACCAAATTATCCATGGGAAGGCTGATTAATCAACTTCCGTAGGTATTCTCCAAAATAAGTGATCCAAATTCGTAAAATTAGATTATGTGGGGAAAATCCCCATAGCCGTAGGAATATGTGAAAGCGCCCAAATATGTCGTGACGGGTAGCACTGAAAGAGTGTATGATTGATCGTTTCCTCTAATGCGCCACATCTGGCAAATCCCGTGTCACAATCAATTCCTCTTTTCCGCAAATTTTCCGTAACCGGTACACATCCCGTTAAGATTTGCCATATGAATGGCGTATCTTAGGTGAACACTGCACTTGCCAAGAATATGCTTTTAACGGGTTGATGTTAGGGCCAAAAAAGTTTAAATTGGTCTCCGACTTTTCCATCCGTGTAGAATGATATCCCGATTTGACAGTATATTTTCCGGATTTTGTAAAATGCCAACCTAAAAAATCTTCTTTTATTGGCGCACCCACAGGTATGGCGCTTATTAGAGCGACATCTTCTGGATTAAAGATCGCTCTTAAGAGATCAATATTCTAAAAATTTGACCGACTATCTATAAGGTCTTTAACTTTTAAAGATGGGTCAACAACTGAACCATTACTTTTTGCTGGTCTCTGGAATTTAGCTGGAACCCAGGGATCCTCCCACACAGAGATGGATGTCTCTTTTAATAAGTTATTTATTAACCAGAGATCTAGCTGAATAAATACTCCGCCATCCATATGATGGAGAATATGATTTTATATTTTCTAAAGGATTGGATTTCCTAAAATACCGTCCTTTAAAAACTTTTACGAATAGAGAATCTGGAATCGTAATCAACCGCCATAATTGTTTTGCTAGTAAAGCTGAATTAAAATCATCCACATTCCGAAATCCTATCCCTCCTTCCGATTTGCTATTGCACAATTTGTTCCAAGTCATCCAGTGCATACCTCTGAGTCACCATTTGAGCTCCACCAAAAATTTGCTACCGCGCTAGTAAGTTTAGAAGTGATTGTTTTCAGTAGTCTGAAGTACGACATAACATAAGTTGGTAATGCTGCAGCTACCGATTTAATCATCACTTCTTTTCCCCCTTTTGATAAAAATTTGGCCGACCATCGTTAATCCTTGTTTGTACTCTATCTCTAACAAAAGAGAAATTTTTTGTCTTGGAAGCTCCTAAACTCTCCGGCAATCCGAGATAAGAACCCATACCACCGATATTAGTGATACCTAAGGTAGATTTGATTTCTTCCTTGATATCATCATCTACCTTGTGTCCAAACTGAATCGAGGATTTTAAAAAATTAATCTGTTGTCCCGAGACCTCTTCATACTTCTTTAAAATCCCTAAAATTACCCCGCATTGTTCCTTGTTAGCCTTGCAAAAAAATAAACTATCATCCGCAAATAACAGATGTGAAACCGAAGGGCTTGCATTTGCCACTTTGATGCCCGTAATTAATTTTTCCCGTTCAGCTTTCAGAATATTTGCAATGAGCACTTCTGTGCAAAGGATAAATAAATAAGGTGAGAGCGGGTCTCCTTGTCATATACCCCTCTTTGGTACTATTAGTCCTCTAGGTTGTCCATTAAGGAGAACTCTATATTGGACCGTTGTAATACACCACATTATCCATTTAATCCATTTTTCACAGAAACCCAACTTCCCTAAGACCTTCTCGATGAAAATCCATTCTACCCTATCATAAGCCTTGCTCATATCCGTTTTAATGGCCATAAATTTGCCTTTACAAGACGGGTTAGTTCTCAAACCATGGAACATCTCTTGTGCAATGAGAATATTGTCCGAAATCAAACGTCCTTCTACAAAAGCCGATTGTGTTTCCGAAATTAGTTTTGGTAGCACCGTCTTGAGTCTTTGGCAAAGGATCTTCGATATAATTTTATACCCGACATTGCAAAGACTAATAGGCCGTAATTCCGTCATCCGTGTTGGTCTTTCCTTTTCTGGAATCAGGCAAATATTAGTCGTATTTAGCCGTTTATCAAAAATTTCATCATCTAGAAAAGAGTTAACCAGACAAAGAAGATCTGTTTTAATAGTAACCCACGCCTTCTCGAAAAATAAAGCAGTCATACCATCAAGTCCAGGCGCTTTTTCCGGGTGCATCATAAACAGAGCCGTTCTCACCTCACATTCCGTTGCAGGTGCCATTAGAAAATTATTAATTTGATCTGTAATCAAAGTTTGCACTTCTGCCAAAGATTCCTCAAAAACCTCAGGATTAGTTGTAGTAAACAGTTCCTTAAAATATGACACCGCTATATTTTGAACATCTTTTTCCTCTGCCGACCAAACCCCGTTTTCATCATGTAACCGTTATTCAATTCCTAGCCCGTCTTTGTTTTGTTAGTGCATGGAAATACTTTGAATTATTATCCCCTAATTGCATCCAACAACACCTACTTTTCTGATGCCAATACAATTCCTCATCTCGATAAGCCTCTTTCAACCGCAAGGTTAATTCTGTAATCTCCTCCCTTGGTCTCCTATCATCTCTTTGTGCAACAAGTAATTCCGATTTTAGTTCCTCAATTGTTTGCCGCCCATGGGGAGTTAAATCTTTCCTCCACTGCGAGATAACCCGCCTACAATTCTTCAATTTTTCCACAAAATTTCCTTCTCCTAACTCAGAGTCAGAATTCCAACCATTTGAAATTGCCTAGAGTAATCCTTCCTTCCCAGTCCATCTTTTATCAAACCTAAAATTTTTTTTTCCACGTGGAACCTTATCCATAAGCGTAGCTACCACTGGTGAATGGTCGGAAGCTACCATTGGTAAATATTCAACAAACGAATTGCAGAATAATTCATGCCAATCTTCGTTTGCTAAAGCTCTATCCAAACGACACCGAATTGGTTTCTTATCCCGCTAACCCCGCCATGATAACCAATCTCCGATATATGGGAATTCCAAAAGACCGCAATTATGGATTATTAAATTAAAAGGGATAAAAGAAGATGCATTTCTTAAATTACCACCTCTTTTCTCGGGATTTCCGGTTAATTCATTAAAATTATCTCCTATTAAGAACCAAGATGTGTCTCTAACCAAACCGATTCGTGTTAACCGTTTCCAAAATTGATCTCTATTTTTCGGAACCGAATCCCCGTAAACAAAAGTAAGATGTATTGTTTCTCCTTTTACCACCGCCTCAACATCAATTAAACGATTACTTTCATAAATAATTGAAACATTAAAATCATTATTGTAATAATTGAAAACTATTTCCGTCTTACTTCAATTTTCTTTTATGAATTTATTTGTGTAGTTATTCACTCTCTGTGAAATCGAGTATTAGATACTACTATTAAGTGTTACGCACTTGTAGTTTAATGTTTGATCTCTAAAATAAAAACTTTGATGTAAAATAACACACATCTCAATAGATTTAAACAACACTTAAGATTTCATTCGGCTGTATTGATGCAATAAATCTTTGATGGAAACAAGAGATTGCATACTATATCACAAATTAATTATACGAAAATGTCAGAATTTGTGAAGTTTGATTGTAGGAACCCATTTAAATATCCAAACAATTTCCTAGCATCGGTCATTTCTCCAAAACAAAAAACAAAACATCAACCGTCTTGAGTATCCCTTACATCTAATTTGAACATATTTAATAAAATGAGCGCATGTAGATGAGTGGTATTATTTTAGATGTTATATATATATATATATATATATATATATATATATATATATATATATATATATATATATATATATATATTTATATATAAATTTGCTAGTACAAATAAGATAGAATATAAAATTTTGTCAATGTATATTTTGGGGTCTTGTAAAATTGTGCTTGTTGCAATTATTTTGTTGTTTTGATCGAGATAGATATTTCCTAGTAATCCAAACATGTTTTAAAAGATACAAGATCATGACCCGCACATACGTGCGGGCTTTCATATTTTAATAAAATTTTTTAACAAAATTTAATTCAATATAGATTATTTTGTTGTTTTTATGATATATTAGATCTGGATCCATACATATATTATAAAAAACTGTTATATAGATTTTAAAAATATAAAATATTTTGTTTTGTTAGTGAACTTAGTAAATAGATGTTATAAAGTTAGAGTAATGAACGAAATTCAGTTGCGTTAGTGCATAATTATATTTTAAGATCCGGACCTACATGTACGTGCAAAATTATATTTAAGATAAAATTAAGATATAAGTTAGTTGCAAAAGGTAAGTGACGTTTTTATTTCTAAACTAATCAAAATATTTCTAACAGTTTGACTACAGATTTTGAATAGGATATGAATTCGTTTTAGTTTCGGTTATTTCATGTATATTAGCTAGACGTAACTATTTTGGAACGGGAAATCTATCCCATCCTATATCATTTGTCATAAATTCTTCGTCCCATAACCCGTGTTGTATATGTGAGATAAAAATATTACGGTCCTGTATCCATCATAAATAGAATATGTATAACTGAAAACGTATGTACATAGTTATGTGTGTAAACAAATTTATTTTATATAGTGCTCATAACTCGAACTCATACCAGTTGGGTATTTAGTTTGATTTTTATTATGTTTCCCTCCCATCCCGTCTCGTGATTCCTATTCTCATTTCATTCCATTTAAATTATGTTCTAAATTCTTGTTTGCTTACCTTTAAATATCATACCATATATATTGTGAGTTTTGCGGATTAATATGTATGTTGTTAAAGTTACAAATATATTTTAACAAAATTATTAATGTATCTTTCCTTAGCTAAATTTTACATATTCTTATTTTCATTGTTTAATCATAATTAATTCAATTTTTGGACTAAAAATAAAACGAAAAGGATATGCTATTGCTGCATAATTTGTTTTGAATGCAAATATATAATTAGTTTACATTTTTTCGAAAACTGTGTGTAATATATTATAGATTTATTTAAGAAAGATCCAGTTAAGAAAGAAACAAATAAAACACAAAATATTTCAAAATTAATATGTACAATCTATTGTTTAGATATTTCTGAAACTTGCTCTAAACGAAGACCATAATGATAATTACTTTAAATTTATTATTATTTGAGTTTATTTCATAGTAAATATAAATATTTGTTAATATCTAATATCGTCTTTTAGAATTGTGAAATAAAATTTCGTTTTATAGTTCAAAATTTGTGAAAATATTATAACAAAACTGAATTTTAAAATATTTTTATTTAATTTTTTTACGAAATTTCAAATTCAATTTTAAAATCCTCCATTGATAAAAAATTATAAACGATAGTGTTTTTAATTTTGAATTAAAATGATATTATTTTTATTTTTGATAAAGAATAGTCTATTAGGATTAGTTTAGATAAAATCTTAGTTGGATATAAAATCTTAGTTTTTCAATTCTCATTGGTTAACAAATTTTTAGAAAATAATTTTCAACTTTCATCCATAAATAATAAGAGAGAGAAAGTGAGTTTAATTTTTGGAAACTAATAGTTACTTAAAAGAATTTTGCTATATTTTATTTAAATATATTAATTTTGTGATTACTATTATACCATTAATGAATTTAATTAAAAACACTAAAAACTAATAGGATTTTATATAATATTTTACCCTTTATAAGGTTATTTTATATTTAGTGATTCCCAATTAATAGTATAGATTGTAAAACAATTCACTTCTTCCACTATTTTTGTTAGATTTAGATTTTTTTTTTCTTTATCCTTGGCAGCTAAAATTTGTAAAATGAAGTTATTTGGTTTGATCCTTGTGGCCAGCCTAGCATATCGACATCGAATTCACTCCATCCCTTACATTTTTTTTAAAAAAGTTTGTGTTAAATTTAGATAAGACATTAAAATGTTCAATAGTAAGTAGCCAAATTTAACCAACAAAACTCTATAAATTATGTTGCTTTCAGTCTTTAGATTCATATTAAACAAAAAATTATTTTACTTCAAAACAAAAAGATGAATAAAATCTTAGGTTTCATTTTTCTTAGTTCTATGTATTTTGGATTGAGTGAAGCAAATGGTTGCTACCAAAACAAGTTAGAAATTCAAAACAAACTCGGTCCAAATCGTATTCTAAAAATTAGATGTGATGGTTCACCAGACATCCACTTGTTGAAATTCAATGAGAATTATTTATTTCCACTCCGTTACGCACCACATAAATTTTGGATGTGTCAAATTACTTACTGGCCTACAAAACAACCTTATATATATGATCTTAATGCAAAATTAGGACCAAAAGATCCGCCATGTATGTATGGGTTTCGATCATGGATTGATAAAGTTGATGGGGTTTACTATGAGCATAATAAAATTAAACCAGCGAAACGCCTACTTGGATGGACAAAAGAAGGTACTAATACTCCAGAAAATTAATGCAAGAGTTGCATATTAATGTTCTTTTTATTCTATTTAATTAAACTATTTACTGTTTAAATTGTTTGTATATATTGTAAGGTAATTTATCATTGTGTGTTGTTATGTAGAGGTTTTTAACCTTAATAAAATACAGCAAGTGAAAAGTAAAATTTATGATAGTATTTAGAGATGAAATCCACGTGGATCAAATGAGTACACAATGAACTGTGTTGATTTAACTATAGCTAAGGTGGAGTTTTCTGAAACTCAGAATTCAATTGATAGATAAAATTAAATTAAATCAATTATTAATTGGACAAAATGAATCAAAAGGGTTCATGACAATAAAAAAGATAATTATATAAAATTGCAAAAAACACCGTTCTTCAACTCAAAACACGAATAAAAAATTATCATATTCTCATACAATATAAGTATCTATGCAATGACATTCGTAGCAACTATTATGTTTGTCAATAGTAATTCAAGCAAGCATTATGTAAAGTTTGATGTTTACAAAACACCTTAACATGAACTATTGGTTGGCTAAGGAAGTTTTGCTCACATATGTTCTTTCAAGCAATTAAACAACATTTTTGATGTCACGATGAATTAAACCAAAGATCAGAATCTAGGTGATCAATCTAGATGAAGCAATAGGAACAACCATAGATGAAGAAGCACAAGAATCCATCTAAATCGAACAACCTAAAAATCAATCAATCATGAAATCCCGTTAGGAATCCCTAAAACCAAATAGAGAACTACTCAACGATATAGCAAAGAATAAACAAATCAAATATGAAGAACAGATAATTGAATTACATATAAAGATAAAAGGTTTAGAAATCTTCTTCAATTATCAAGAGGATTATAGATCTTCTCCCAAAATATCCCAAAGAGTTATAAAGCAATATAATTGAGTAGAGAGGCTAGAACTAGGTCTAAAAGTCGAGTTTAATGTTTATATAGTGCAGAGACAAGGTTTTTGTCGCTTCTGGTTAAGTTTGAGTCTCTAAACGTGTTTGGGCTCTAAACCGAACGGTTACCAAGCTGTACCGATCATTTCTCCGTCATAATTATACTGGTAGGTTCTGTGTGACATGTCTTCAGTAAAGTAGCCATAACTTGTAATCGCACCGTTGGATTTTCTGGATCCCACTTAGAAACGGAAGCTAACATCCTCCTTTATCTTGTGTCTAAAAATGATATAGCTCTAATGGTAGGAAGTCATCCATTGGAGGTCAAACGTCTGATGTGTATCTGCAGCTCTATATTTACAATCATCCATCATGATCCAAAAACCCTCCATTTTACTCCAAAACGTCCCAAAACCTGCCAAGACTGGATAAAGACTAAAACTATAAACACTCTTTGAATCAAAAAAGAGTCAAAATAAATATCAAAACAACGGTAAAAATACCTTTAATTTTTCATCATCGTATTATCTCCTCAGTCACGCAGATGTAGGCCACATTCCAAAAAGTATCAAATTAATTTAGTCGTTATTTAGGTGAACAACATTTAGATTGGACTTGGGCAGGCTTTCTCTCCTAGACACTATAATTGAGGCACCATATCCGATCATGTTTTCCGACACCGGTGAAGCTTTTCCTTGCCAGCGTCTGGACATACCTTCTCCTCTTTGCTTTTACTGAAATATATCCTTTTGTTTGGCTCAATTACTTTCAAAGTTTAATGTCTTTTAAGCTTTCCCTTTTGTTGTCTTCTTCCCATGGAGATCTAAAGTTCTGCGACAGAGAATGGAGATGGCTTCCGACGAGTTGTCTCCCTCTAATAAAGCCTCTGCTCGCAGCCTTGTCTTCGAAGTCGACAATTGAGGAGTCTTTTGAATCCAACTGTACCTCAATCATCTAGTATGAGCTATGGATCCTTCTCATGTACAGATCTAATGGTTCTAGCTCTCTCTCGAGATCTCTCCGAAGAACGTTTGCAATACTTCATGTCGTCGCCCCTTCCTCCGCCTCATTACCCCCATCTAGCTCGTTTGCTTCGCCTCCTTCCCACCTAGTGACGACGGCTTCAACGCTAGTCAATTCGTCAGCTCTCTTACCACCATCTCCCAAACTGTTGTGATTTTAGGGTTTTGCTTTGTTGGCTTTTTTTTCTCGCCCAAGCCCACAAATTATGTCTAGGCACACTTCCAAAATTTGTAGCCCAACTCCTTTCACGACTTGTTCAAGGTTTGTTTCTAAAATGCTCGATTTTCCAAGGACTCAGCTCTTGCTTTCAGTCGACATCTTTGAAATGGATTTGTGATGATCACTTACAACCCCTGACGCTAAGCTCTCCTCTGGCTACACCCGAAGAACACAAAAGCTTGAAGAGCTTCGATCGCTTGTTTTCAAATTCAATTCGTCGGTGGTGTGACTATTGTCACCAATTTGGTTTGTCTGATCCCTTTACACTAATGTACGTTTCTATCGCCGTTAAGCTCAAGCTTCTCACAACCACCAATACCTCTTTGATTTGGTTCCTGCAGCCATATAATAATATTTATTATTCAACTCATCGAACTTCGTTGATGGTAAGAGCTAAAACTCTTGGACCGTCAGTTGCGCCTCGTTTGGTGAAGTTGTCGACGGCGCACGACACCGCATTTTTATGGTTGAGGATCTCCCATAATGGAACTGCTCAAAACAAGTTTCGGGTTTGGATTTCGGCTTGTAACCCCCAGAAGCTGCCTACTAATGCTTTGCAAACTCTTGGACGCTTTCGGCAAGTCTTTGTTCCATGTGTGCCACCTCAAATTCAATTCTTATCTGACCTTGAGGGTCTCCGGTCTGCACCTTTCCAATTTATAGAGACTCTTTGGTTGCAGTTGTCCTCCTTTATGGAGAGAACAATTTGTCAATCGACTATGACTATTCACCAACTTCCCGATTTGTTCGTGGACGTGGTTTCGACTTAGCTTGTACTCGCTTGTGGCAAGTTGCCTTACCGCTCATGTCTCCGAGTTTTGACTCTTCCGTCGAAATATCCTATCTATCCTTTTTTGTTCTTACCCATGTTTTCAATCTTGTTGTACTAATCCTTGCTTTGGATGAACTCTTAACCTTTGTAATCCTTTCGATCGGTTGAATGGAAAACAAAGTTCTTGCCCAAAACTAAAAAGTTGTTTAGGTGATAAATAATAAGTCAAACCATACAAATTCGATCACTCTTTCTAACATTGTTTACTTCTTTTTTTAGTTGGTTATTTATTACCTTTTCTTCAATTAAATTTTTAATTGATACAGTAAATTAATACTCCATAAATTAATAAACACTACAAAATAACAAAATCTTCTAACTCCGAGTCGGACCACAGTAAAAGTTTGCAAAATTCGATAAGATAAAAAATAATATTTTACATTGGTCCAAACGACCCAATCCCTAAGAGGTCGGATTGATGGGTTATGGAAATCTTCGGATCCAACTTCGGGCCTGAGATGGTTGTGTTTTCAAGGAAATGCTCAAACAGAACTTCTTGGTGCAAAGTATTTTCGGAGGTGTCCCTCCCCCCTGCACTCGAATATGGAAGCCATAATTTGGGCTATGAAGAATATCTTGTCAAGAAGGATTGATTGTCATGCGTTTGAAACTGACTGTAAAGAGTTAGTCTTGATGGTATATTCTCCTGAAGAATGACCCGCTTTCTCCAATCTACTAGATGATTTTGGATTACATCAAGTTCTCTTTCCCCTTTTCTAAATATCAAGTCCAAAAATACATAATAAGTAACATCTCAAACACTAATTTCATCTAGATATAATTGTCTCAATTTCAAATTATTTTAAAGTTAACAATAAAAAAAATCTCTTTATAACTTCATAAATATTATTTTATGCTATAAATAATAAATATTAATTATATTTATACATAAATAAATATTATTATAAATTAATAAAAAGTTATGGTCCCAACATTATTAATTGGTAGAGGTTTTACCATAATTATTATCAGAATCTGTATTTGATTGAGGTGTTCCGTCATGAGCACATGATTTCTTTTTTGGTGTGGCCACTTTAAAGTTTTGTTATGCTTTGCAGTTGGCTTACCTAATCTTAAAGGTTGGCTTGGTTTAGAAAGAACTACTCCTTTAGACACGAAATTCAATATAAGATTCTGATTAGTATTCAAACTATACAGACCATGTTGCAAGATTAGTTGTTGACGAATGTGTACCTTGTTTGCTGGTTAAGATGGAGAGCTAAATGTTGATGTTATTGATGGTGAATGTCTTCTTTATTTAGGTGGTTGATGTGCGAGTAATTTCACCTCAAGGTTTTACATTACTACAAGAAAGCATTGTATTTCTCCATTTTTTCTACGAAAATATTGGAAATAAATATTTTCTGCCACGTAGCTACGACTTAGGGACAAGAAGGGAAAGACCTGTTGAAAGAGTTTTTAAGTGCCACGTCAGCAAAAATAACTCTCTAGGGCGATCAGGGAGGCGATTAGGGTTTTGTGGTGTCTGCGGCAAGGCATAGGCTCCACGAGGGATGTCAGCACCGGAAAAGGAGGCCTCTCCTTCACCGATGCAGCAACAGTCAGGTCAGAGTAGTTTGCAAGTTCAGTCTCAACAAAAGTCGTATGTTGGAGCAGTTGAAAACAGGTTTCCAACACCAAGTCACACGTTTCAAGTCGAAGTGATCGATGGTGCTTCTTCAGTGGAAATACCAGAAGATCTAATTCAGAATTCAGTGCCTCTCTGGGAAGATTTCCTAGAGGGTAAGTTTTTGGACAAGGCTCCTCATGTAGCCAAAATCCAACCTTAGACCACCGCCATTGAAGTTTTCTCATTGTGCTAGTGAAGATTGGGAATCTATCCCAAGAAGCCGTGAAGGACGTTTTCATTCACCTTATCCAAGGAGGACCGAGAACGACCAAGAGAGGTTCACACCGAACCGTTTCTCTTTTCACCAACCAAACCCGCCTATTCAAGACCATTCTCGTGTACCATGGAGGTAGAAAAGTCATGAGGAGAGACTTGAGAGCTTAATGAGCCAATACTTGGATCAACAAGCTTTGGATACAAGGACACTACACGCACGAATCGATAAGATCGATAGTGTTCTTTCGGATAAGATCGATGAACTTTCTTTTAACTTTAAAAGAAAGGGAGATCAAGGTGACCAAGACGATATAAGGAGAATCCAATCAAAAGTCAATGGCATAGACGAAAGCATATGGAGACTTCAAACCCGCATCATGAACTTGGAAAGTAAGGATGAAATAGAAGATGTGGCCCTAGAATATGTGATTAGACGACAAGGAGAAGTCCAAGATAACAACATAAAGTGTATTGAAGAGCAATCACACATCCGAGGGGCACTAAGGAGGGTTTCCATGGACTCATCGAGGAAGTACATTGAGCTATTCGATAAGATTGTCGAGTTAAGCAAGAAGGTCGACGATCTATCCTCTCGTGTTGTCGGACACGACCCATTGGAAAGTGGAGATGAAGAATCGATACCTGATGCAACCTGCAGTGCCGCCAATACACACATGGAGGAACCACCCGACGAGTTACTATCCAAGAGAGTTTGTCTAGGGACAAACCATCCTTCTCACTACGCTCAGTGAGATACCAAACGTCGAGCCAACGAAATTAAACAAGTGCGCTAAGTGGGCGGCAACCCACTAGGTAAATACTTTTCCTCAGGATTTAATTACTTTTATTATTGATAGTTTTAGTTTTTATTTCAGAAATTTCATTAAAAACAGAAAAGAAAATAGAAAAAAAGAAAACAGAAAAGCCAAAAAAAGAAGAAAAAGGAAGAAGGTCCCCGGACCGGTCACTACCACCCGTGAGCAGTGCCAGCATAAGGCTCCGGACCAACCACGACTACCCGTGACCGGTGCCCACTGTAGCCTCCGGACCGGTCACTACCACCCGTGACCGGTGCCGATCCATACCCTACCTGATGTCGTTTTATGATCCCCCGAAGAACGGTGGCAAGTTGAAACACAAGTCCTGCCATCCTCCAAGATGTCCGTAGCATGCCGAAGGCGATGGATTGATCGAGCTGCCAATGATCAATGCCAAGAGTCCCCACCGTGACAAACCAAGGGTCGTATCAACATCCACCATCCGTCCGTCCACGATTCTATCTTGTACCGTGCATCGACTCGCGTACGTACCGCAGCCTGTCCCGCGATCGTACTGCAGAGCACCTTCACGTCCGTTCTTCAATTCTGTCCGATAAAATGATCTAGGATTGAATATCTACCGATAACTTGGATATTTCATGAGTAATCATCATGACAGAATACTGAAAGAACGAGTGCTTCACGAGACAACACAAATCCACTGTCCCGCGACCGTACCGCAACGCACCTCTACGTCCGTTTTGAAGTTTTACTCGACCTAATGAGCAGTGATTTGGAATTCACCATCAATATGGGGATTTGATGAGGAATTATCGAGACATAATCTTCAAAAGAGGTGCCCTTTGCGATACCACACAATCAAGCCCAACCGAGCTGTACCGTACGATGGAAGTCGACATCGTCAGAATCTTCTGGGATTCAAAACTTGCCAATTTATGACCATTCCAGGACATATGATCGAGAGAAAACGGCTTGGCATCGGACTAGATTGTGAGATATGACGAGAAGCCGTCAAAAGAAGTCTTCACCATACCACCAAACCAAACTTCGTAGAATTGACTTGGGATCTGAAATTCATTCAGAAACTTAACGTTCTGGAGAGAATGGATGAGAAGAACAGGTCAATCATCGGCTTAGTTTGGGAGATATCGACAAAAGGTACGAGATAACGTTGATTACTTTACGATATGCTGTTGCACTCGATGAAATTGCTTGGGATACAAAATCCATAACAATATGCCTATTCTAGAGACATTCATCGAGAGAAACACGGAAACTTACGGCTCATTCTAGAGATCCACGATAACACCCTCCGTGGAGCCATCCTCAAAGCATTCCGTCGTTTCGAAGTTCGTAATTTGACATGAGATTCAAAAGTCATCGGGAACATGCATATTTTAGAGGAAATCATCGAGAAAAATTGGCCCTGAAACGGGCTAGATTTGGAGAACCACGAGGAAGCTGAAGATTGCACGATCATGACCGTACGGATCACCAACCGGTCGCATAACCCGCAACCGGTCCCGCCTCTAGCAACCAGCCCGGTCACACCTACCCGTGACCAGTGCAGGCCAAGTGCCAAGGATCGGTCACACGAAGTTAAGCCGATGATCCTTTCCATCCTTACCACCTGTCCGATCCGACACCACAATCGTCAAGCCGACCGTCCTCTCTGTCCGTCACCGCGATTTTGATCGTAACCGTGGACAATTTGACTTCAAGTTCAAATCTATCTTAGGTATGTTTTATTTATTTTGTTTTGTCATACTTTATTGATGGTTTTAGGTTTTTGTCTCAAGGAAGATGCGAATATAGATTTACATCATGGAAATTCGATTCACTTAGCCGAGTTAAATCGATGTCAAGCAAAAGAAAGATCATATGGTTAGTCACCATCCTCATCCACTGACCACCACCCCTAAGTTGTTCAGGTGACATTGTTCTTAACCTATCTTTCTTACGGTTTCATCTCTTTATTTATTTTCCCACCGAGGATGGTGTGATTTAAGTCTAGGGGGGTTAATGAATCCACCATCACTAATGCTACTCTCTATTTTGTTGACTTGAGGCCTTTTTCCAATTTTTACATCGATAGGTTTTAGCAAAGCAAAAAGATTTATTTTATCGAGTCGTTTTATTGAGTCAAAACAGTTGGAAACTAGGACCTTGTTATATGATGGATTTTGATAATTTTTTGTTGAGAATTTTTCTTAAGGAACACTTACATGTTCACAAGAACGGACAAATTTGAACACTACATCCGGACCGTCCCCCTGAAGTTTCAACCCGTGGATATTTTTGTTGGATCGAAAGTCAACTCTAACCTATATTGGACGATTAACTTGATCTTAATTCTTTCTCATTAGAGGTTTCAGATCAGGGAAACGAGCATATACATTTAGGACTTCTTATCCCTTTTTACCACTCTCTGCTGATATTGAATGACCACTCACTTTTAGTGGTTTCCTACCCTTAAACCCTATCCTCTTTTCAGACCTAACACATTCTCTTTTCCTTTTCTCACTTTAGCAGCTATGTGTAAAAACGTCAGAGAGAAAAGAACGACACAGTTTCCCGCCACGAAGACGGAGACTTGGAACTTACCAAGAGGATGACGCTTTGGTCTCGAGCTTAGGCTTCCTTGGGATTCGATTTCAAAAGGTACATATTTCATGCTTATGAGACTTTCATTCTTAAAAGTATTGTTTCCCCTTTCTAAAAAAAATAAAAAATAAAAGAAAATAAAATAAAAAAAAAAAAAAAGGAAAAAAAGGAAAAGTCTCATAGCATAGGGAAGTCTCAAGGAAAAGCATAGCTCATGGAAAGAAGATGGAGACATTCACAGAGATCCCCACAGAAAAATCTAAGTCTGGGGGAATCTAAAAGAAAAGAAGTAAAGGAGAAAGATGGTGTTACAAGAAGAAGTAGTTGGAAACTGTGGACATCAAACCGATTCGTTTTCTCTTGCGGTTTTGCGACATATCCTGCATTCACAAGATTTACGGTAACCTCCACCACCAAACACCAAATATCCCCTTTCATACCAAGCGCCGTCTACCTTGAATGATCCCTCCTAATGAGAAAGCTCACGCCAAACACTTAATGAATTTAAAGAGTTGATTGACGTGAATTCAGAGTTTCTGTAGGTTCGAAGCGGATGGACAGGGACGAGAAAGGTGTAGAACAATTATGCGGATGTTCTAACGTGAATCTTGTTTTCAAGTAGTCTGTAGATTATTCAAGATACGGTCACTGATAATCGGAGATTTCCCGCGATTTTCAAACCTCTTCACCGGATTTAGTCTTTTGTTTGCTTGAGGACAAGCAACGTCTAAGTCTGGGGGAGTTGATAACATGGGATTTTCGCCCATATTTGCTATTGTTTTCTTATGTTTTAGGGAGAATTTGGAGTGATTTCAGAGCTAAGAAGGAGTTATTCAATTATTTATAGAGCCAAGAAGGTTTTAAGAGTTTTTGAGCTTTAAAGACCAAAAGGCGATCAAAACCCGTTTCAAGACAGTTTCTATACGTCACAAGTATGGCATCCGTTCGAGGTCTTACCATTACTGAATCAAGAGATCTTGGTGGCTATGGAAATCTAGAAGAGTCAGGATTCTTCTCGAAGTTGAATCAGAGCTTTTTATTGAGCCAATCGGAAGTTATGACCAGAAGAGTGAAGACATGTCTAGACCGGCCAGAAGTTATGCATCCGTTCCGGAGCTTCTAGGCCGCACCGGTCACAAGGGCCGAGCCCGGGCTGCCTCCTACTCTCCACCCCAGTCATTAGACTTCTCCCTTTCCAGAAACTCGAGTTTCCACTTAACCTAATCCCGGGAAATGATGCTTTTACCCCTAAACCTAATCCTTGGTCTCCAAACCCTATAAATACATGTTGGAAGCCCTAAACCTAGGTGTGCCTTCATAGAGAGATGTCGTGCCCTAGAAGCGTCTTCGAAGAGTCTCCACCAAGCTCGTCCCTGCCCCTGCAGCCGTCGACCTTGAAGCTTTGAAGTTCCACCAAATCTCTCTTTTTTCTCTTGTTTACTCTAAGATCTATTAAGGTGAAGTCTTACCTCTTGTATTTTACATTAAAAGAAGTAATCTCTAAACCATATTCAGTTCTTATTCTTCTCTTTCTTATGAGTTTATCAAACCTTACTTTGATGATCTCTTTAACCATACTAGAGTAGTTTTCTAGTTGGGTTTAAAGGGTTAATCAAAGGGGGGAATATGATCGATCGTTTAAGTGGCGATATTTAGGGTTTTGTTTGATCGTTTACACTGTATTCTTTCTAAGTAAGTTTTTTCTTAATGCATGTAGTTAGATTCATGTCCTAACTTGTGATCCCAAGCGTTTAGGTTGCTCACAAGGTTGTTTAATACGCTAGACCTAGCTTACGAATGTGTATCGTGTTATAACAAGCACACACCACTTAGTTATAGGGCTTTATGGACTAGAATCGAACTTGATCTTATTGCTTTGATATATGCGTCATTGCCTGCGTGAGTTGAGTAACGGAGTATAAGGATTTTAGCCGACTTATCCTATAACCTAGTATAAGTCGAATCTTAGTGTTTCGTATGTCCGAGACTTGGAAGTAAACAAACATAATTCTAGTATTTCTTAGATAGCGATCATTGAACCCCCTGCGATACCCTTGATGCCCAACGTTTGTCTATCATAGTTTTCTTGCGTATTTACTTGCTTTCATTTACTTTTATTTGCAATCGTGACACCAACCAATAACCCCTCTTTATTGTTTTTTCCTAGCTTTACTTGTCCTAACGACTTGTCCGAACTACTTCTCTCTCTGTGGATTCGATACCTTAAGTACTATAACTGATTTGCTATGCACTTGCAGCTTAATCGTTGTGTTCTTTAGGATTTAAAACCTGACACCACATGAGATGCCAATCCTAAGAGACCCTGCAATGCAATTCTGGTCTGAGATGGATGTTGGGGTCGGATCCCACACATTTTCGGTAGGATCCACTTGGATCTGTCCACGTCATTATTACATAATAATGCTCTTGGAATTAAAGATATTTATTATAAGGATCGCACTTAACCTGTCGGGAGTTCGATTCAGTCTACTAAAAGAGTTCGATCTTTACCAGTACGGAGTTTGCTCTTATTCAACATACAGTTCGCATAGAGAAAGGCCTGAAGCGAGGAGAATACTGTTCGGGGTTCGCGGTAGCATCAAAGCATGGGAGTTCGGAGTCAGCAAGAAAGAGTTCGGAAGGCCCACGTGAAGCCCAAGACAAGTTCAAATTCAAGCCGTTTCGGTCAAAATGTAACTTATGTGATTAATGCGGATCAATATGATTACGAGTAGTAAATAGCCGCATTAATCATGTTTTCTCTATAAAAGCAACCTCAAACGCATGTGTTTGAGGGACACAATCTTTTTACTCCTTACTATCAAGAAATACAACATACTTTTTCTTTCACAATTTCGCAAGGCTTCTTATTATTTTATTCTTATCAAAATCCTTTACTTTATTAGTTTCTTGGTTATTTTCCTTTTCGATTTCTTATTCTCATCCATTGATTTTAGAGTTTTTCTCCACAAAAATACTTAAAGACAATCGAGTGTGAATCCTACATCCACATTTTGGCGCCGTCTGTGGGGAGTTACCGCAAAACTCTTTAATCTCAAAATCTCTCTTTCTCAAACCAAGAAACTATGGCTGAGCAGCAAGCTTTGAGCAATGCAATTGCCTTGCTTACTCAGACAACCATCGATCTGACCAATCAGATGGGTACACTCGCTAGTGCCAACACCACTTTGGGTGAAAAGTTAAACACAATCGAGCAAACCTTAACGAGTGTTCAAACCACCCAGACAAATTTGACAAACGCGCAGAATACTGTTTCGAGCCGTTTAGATAATTTATCTTCAGCGCGAACAACAATACGTCAGCGCAGGTTATTCGCGACTCCCGGGAATACCCAAACCCCTCTTGCAGGCCAACCCGCTAATACTAGCAACCATACAACCGTAGGGGATGCGACTAACCCAACCGGAGAACAAGTTCCCCAGGGTCAGGGAAATCTTCCTGATGACGACGGATTCTTCATAGAAGATCTTAACGTCACCCTGTAAGACGATTTCATCAAAGTTCGTCAAGAGCTTAGCGAAATGAAATCGAAATTTCATCAGGCAACCAGTTCGGCGCCTGAGATCGATCGAGTAATCGAAGAAACTCGTCGAACACCCTTTACCTCGAGAATCTCGAACCTTCGGATCAAAGATTCTCAAAAGGTAAGGTTACCGACTTACGATGGTAAAGGAGATCCTAAAAATCACCTCGCTGCGTTTCAAATTGCCGCAGGCAGAATTGATCTAGAACCATGCGAGGAAGATGCCGGATTTTGCAAACTATTTTCCGAGAATCTTTCCGGACCGACTCTGCTATGGTTCACTCAGTTAGAATCAGAAACTATTGACAGTTTTAAGGAATTGTCCTCTGCATTCCTAAAACAATATTCCATGTTCATGGAAAAGGCAACTTCTGATGCGGATCTTTGGAATTTGACCCAGGGTCAGAATGAACCACTTCGCAAATATATCGCTAAATTCAAAGAAGTGATAGCTAAAATTCCTGGGATATCGCACACTGCTGCCCTTTCTGCTTTAAGGAACGGACTATGGCATGAATCCCGATTTCGGGAGGAAATTATCGTCAATCGTCCGAGTACCATCCAAGACGCTTTATTCAGAGCTACTAATTGGATGGAGACAGAAGAAGAAAAGCTTAGCCTCGCTAAAAAGCATCGGCCAGCAAAATTGGTCGTTGCAAATCCATCTAAAAAGTTCGAACCAAAAGATCAAAAACGGTTCGGAGTTAATCCTGCCACCAATGCTGTAGGAAAACCCTCCCCAAACAGAGGAAGATTCAATCCTCCTAATACTTGGGTTAGAGATGAGAGTGCCTATTGTGATATTCATAGAGTAAATGGGCATTCAACCAAAGATTGTAGCGTACTCAAAAAGCGCACCTCATCGAACTGTGGGCGGCCGGAGAGCTCGCTAATTTCAATATTGAGGAGTTTGTGGAATCTTATCATAAAGAAAAAAAAGATTATAAAGCATCCAATCCTCCTGAAAAGAAACACAAGCCCAATGGGCCCGGAACTCCGAACACTCCTAAGAAAAGGATCTTTCTTATAATGGGAGGATCCAAATTATGCTGAGATTCGATCAGATCAATCAAAAGGCACAAGAAATCAGCAGCAATTCAAACCGTTGTGGGTTTTCAGTCAAATGAACAAACACCTTTTATCTCTTTCGATAAATCGGACACTCAAGGATTAACAGGACCTCATGACGATGCTCTTGTGATTACTTTAGATGTTGCGCACTTCGAAGTAACAAGGTGTCTAATTGACACTGGAAAGCTGATATTATCGGTCCGCCAACACCATTGGTAGCTTTCACAAGTGACACCTCCATGTCCTTAGGAAACATAAAATTACCGGTACTTGCCGCAGGGGTTCCAAAAATCGTAGAATTCATTGTTTTCGACCGACCGGCCGCTTACAACATAATTCTCGGAACTCCGTGGATTTACCAAATGAAGGCTATACCTTCAACTTATCACCAATGCGTGAAAATTCCGATTCCTGCAGGAATCGGAACCATTCGAGGTGATCAGGAAACATCGCGTTCTTGCTACCTCATGGGACATCGTTTAAAGCTCAAATAGCAATTAATGATAAACGCGAAGCAAGAGAGCACCTCGCGTTACCCAAGTGATCTCAGTTCGAATGAAGTTACCACATAAATTGAAATTGATTCTGAATTTCCAGATCGAAAAGTAAAAATCGGTACTACTTTAGATTCAGAAATCAAAGAACAATTGATAACATTCCTAAAGGAAAATAAACATACGTTCGCCTGGTCGGCAAAAGATATGCCCGGCATCGAGAAAAGTATCATCACCCATGATTTAAACGTCGATCCCAGTTTTAAACCAATAAAGCAGAAAAGAAGAAAACTGGTCCTGACCGAGCACAAGCGGTCAATGACGAAGTTGATAAGCTTTTGAAAATTGGTTCAATTAGAGAAGTAAAATACCCGGAATGGTTAGCAAACCCTGTTGGGATCAGATCCCACACACTTTCGGTAGGATCCACTTGGATCTTTCCACGTCATTATCACACACTTTAATCCTCTTGGATTTATAAATACTTCATTGGACTTGACCGGTTGGGAGTTCGATTCAGTTTACTAAAGGAGTTCGCTCTTATTCAACATACAGTTCGCATAGAGAAAGACCGAAGCGAGGAGAATATTGTTCAAGGCTCGCGATAGCATCAAAGCACGGGAGTTCGGAGTCAGCAAGACAAGGTTCAAATTCAAGCCGTTTCGGTCAAAATGTAACTTATGTGATTAATGCGGATCAATATGATTACGAGTAGTAAATAGCCACATTAATCATGTTTTCTATATAAAAACAACCTCAAACGCATGTGTTTGGGGAGGACAATCTTTTACCTTTTACGATCAAAGCAGTACAACATACTTTTTCTTTTACAAATTTCGCAAGGCTTTTTACTGTTTTGTTCTTATCAAATTCTTTCGCTTTATTTAGTTTCTTGGTTATTTTCCTGTTCGAATTCTTATTTTCATCTTTCGATTTTAGATTTTTTCTCCACAAATATACTTAAAGTAAATCGAGTGTGAAACTATGGCTGATCAGCAAGATTTGAGCAATGCAATTGCCTTGCTTACTCAGTCAACCACCGATCTGACCAATCAGATGGGTACACTCGCTAATACCAACGCCATTTTTGGTGAAAGGTTAAACTCAATCGAGCAAACTTTGATGAGTGTTCAAACCACCCAAACGAATTTGTCAAACGCGCAGAATACTATTTCGAGCCGTTTAGATAATTTTGTCCTCAGCGTGAACGACAACGTATCCGCGCAGGCTATTCCAGACTCCCGCATAAAACAGATACGGGAGCACTCAAACTCCTCCTACAGGTCGTCCTGCTAGTACTAGCAATCAGACAACCGTAGGAGATGCGTCCATCCCAACCGAGGATGAAAATCCCCAAAATCAGGGAATACTTGCTATTGACGAAGGACTCCTTATGGAAGAACCTGATGTCATCCTTTCAGATGATTTCGTCAAAGTTCGTCAAGAGCTTGATGAGATGAAGTCGAAGTTTCATCAGGCGACCAGTTCGGCACCTGAGATCGATCGAGTAATCGAAGAAACTCCATGAACACCCTTCACTTCGAGAATCTCGAACCTTCGGATCAAAGATTCTCGAAAGGTCAAATTACCAACTTACGATGGTAAAGGTGATCCTAAAAATCACCTCGCTGCTTTTCAGATCGCTACTGGCAGAATTAATCTAGAACCAGACGAGGAAGATGCCGGATATTGCAAACTATTCTCCGAGAATCTTTCCGGACCGGCTCAGTTATGGTTCACTCAGTTGGAGCCTGAATCTATTGATAGTTTTAAGGAATTGTCCTCCGCATTCCTAAAACAGTATTCCATGTTCATGGAAAAGGCAACCTCTGATGCAGATCTATGGAATTTAACCCAAGGTCAGAACGAATCACTTCGAAAATATATCGCTAAATTCAAAGAAGTGATAGCCAAAATTCATGCGGTATCGCACGCTGCTGCCCTTTCTGCTTTAAGAAACGGACTCTGGCATGAATCTCGATTCTGGGAAGAAATCATTGTCAATCGTCCGAGCACCATCCAAGACGCTTTATTCAGAGCTACTAATTGGATGGAGGCAGAAGAAGAAAAGCTTAGCCTCGCTAAAAAGCATCGGCCAGCAAAATTGGTCGCTGGAAATCCAACTAAAAAGTTCGAACCAAAAGATCAAAAACGGTTCGGAGTTAATCCTGCTACTAATGCCGTTGGAAAACCCTCCCCAAACAAAGGAAGATATAATTCTCCTAATACCTGGGTTAGAGATGAGAGTGCCTATTGCGATATTCATAGAGTAAATGGGCATTCCACCAAAGATTGCAGCGTACTCAAAAAGCACCTCATCGAACTGTGGGCGGCTGGAGAGCTCGCTAATTTCAATATCGAGGAGTTTGTGGAATCTTATCATAAAGAAAAAGAAGATTCCGAAGCGTCTAACCCTCCTGAAAAGAAACATAAGCCCAATGTGCCCGGAACTCCGAACACTTCTAAGAAAAGGATCGATGTTATAATGGGAGGATCCAAATTATGCTGAGATTCGATCAGATCAATCAAAAGGCCCAAGAAATCAGCAGCAATTCAAACCGATGTGGGTTTCCAGTCAAATAAACAAACACCTTCTATCTCTTTCGATAATTCGGACACTCAAGGATTAACAGGACCTCATGACGATGCTCTTGTGATAACTTTAGATGTTGCGAACTTCAAAGTATCTAGGTGTCTAATTGATACTAGAAGCTCTGTAGATCTCATATTTCTAAGCACTTTGCAAAGAATGGGAATTAGTAAAGCTGACATTGAGAACATAAAACTACCAGTGCTCGCCGCAGGGATTCCTAAGATTGTAGAATTTAATTGTTTTCGACCGACCGGCCGCTTACAACATAATTCTCGGAACTCCGTGGATTTACCAAATGAATGCTATACCTTCAACTTATCACCAATGCGTGAAATTTCCTACTCCTGCAGGAATCGGAACCATTCGAGGAGATCAGGAAACGTCGCGATCTTGCTACCTCATGGGACATCGTTTAAAGCTCAAATAACAATTAATGATAAACACGAAGCAAGAGAGCACCTCCTGTTACCCAAGTGGTCTTAATTCGAATGAAGTTACCACAGAAATAGAAATTGATTCCGAATTTCCAGATCGAAAAGTAAAAATCGGTACTACTTTGGATTCAGAAATCAAAGATCAATTGGTAACTTTTCTAAAAGAAAATAAGCATACTTTCGCCTGGCCGGCAAAAGATATGCCCGGAATCGACAAAAGTATTATCACCCATGATTTAAACGTCGATCCCAGTTTTAAATCAATAAAGCAAAAAAGAAGAAAACTTGGTCCTGACCGAGCACAAGCGGTCAATGACGAAGTTGATAAAATTTTAAAAATTGGTTCTATCAGAGAAGTGAAATACCCGGACTGGTTAGCAAACCCCGTGGTAGTCAAAAAGAAAAATGGAAAGTGGAGAGTATGTGTCGATTTCACTGACATTAACAAAGCATGTCCAAAAGACAGCTTTCCTCTCCCTCATATCGATCAGCTCGTAGAATCAACGGCCAGAAACGAACTCTTAACATTTATGGATGCATTTTCTGGGTATAATCAGATCATGATGAATCCCGAAGATGAAGAGAAAACATCCTTCATAACAGATAGAGGAATCTACTGTTATAAAGTTATGCCATTCGGTATAAAAAATGCCGGGGCAACATACCAACGTTTAGTTAACAAAATGTTTGCAGAACATTTGGGCAAAACGATGGAAGTTTATATAGATGACATACTCGTGAAATCCCTTAAGAAATCCGAGCACATCACACATCTCGAGCAATGTTTCAAAATAGAAGAATTCCTAGGGTACATAGTCACGGAAAGAGGAATAGAAGCAAATCCTAATCAGATTAACGCTTTCCTCACTATGCCTTCGCCAAGAAACAATAAGGAAGTCCAACGATTGACAGGCAGAATTGCTGCATTAAATCGATTCATATCAAAGTCTACCGATAAATGTCTCCCCTTTTATCAAATTTTGAAAGGAAACAAAAAATTTTGGTGGGATGATCAATGCGAAGCAGCATTTGGTCAACTCAAAACTTATCTAACAACACCGCCGATTCTCTCAAAACCTGAATCAGATGAAAAACTATATCTCTACATTTCAGTCTCTAACCATTCCATGAGTGGGGTGTTAGTTCGAGAGGACCGAGGTGAACAAAACCCAATTTTTTACATAAGTAAGTCTCTTACTAGTCCAGAAACGAGATATACCATGATGGAAAAATTAGCTTTAGCAGTAGTCATATCTGCTAGAAAGCTCAGACCTTATTTCCAATCTCATCCGATAGAAGTTTTAACTTCTCATCCACTTCGCTCAATTCTTCACGGTCCAAGTCAGTCCGGAAGATTGGCAAAATGGGCAATCGTACTTAGTGAGTACGATATAGAATACAAAAGCAGAACTAGCGCAAAAGCACAAGTTCTGGCTGATTTTCTAACCGAATTACCATTAGATGATGGAATCTTTGTTGAAACGGACTCCACATGGAAATTACATGTAGATGGCTCTTCTTCTAAACAAGGATCCAGAATCGGTATTAGGCTCGAAACTCCGACAAAGGAAATAATCGAGCAATCATTTTGATTAATGTTTCCAACTTCAAACAATGAAGCAGAATACGAAGCTCTTTTAGCAGGACTTAGGCTTGCTCTTGCAATTGGAGCAGAAAAAATAATAGCTTATTGCGATTCTCAGCTTGTTGTAAACCAGTTCGCTGGAGATTACGAAGCTAAGGCTCCTCGAATGGAAGCTTATCTTTCGGCTGTCAAAAAATTAGCCGGAAAATTCAAAGAATTCGAATTGGTTCGAATACCTAGAGGAGAAAACACTTCGGCAGACGCTTTAGCTGCCGTAGCTTCTACCACAGACCCTGAACTCAAACGAGTTATCTCAGTTGAATGTATTTCTTCGCGAAGTATTTCGGTTGAAGAAACAGACAATGATAACATTTTGGAGGCCGAATGCATCGAGACTCCAAAATCAAGTTCCGGAAATGAAAATAGTTTGCTTGTCGTCACCAGATCACGAATAAAATCTCAAGATGACGAACTTACTCCACCACTGGAACTTCCTAAAAGAAAGCCAAAAAGAAAATCAAAGGATCAAGAGGTTCCCATTAAAGAACCGTCTCAAACCGAGAAGTCACTTCCAGTGGATGTGAAGGTTCAGGAGACAATCGAAGATCCTGATATTCCCTCCGAACACGAACCAAGGAAGTTTATACTCAAAGATAATACTTCCGCTAATGATTGGGGGGCTGACTGGAGGGTACCCATCAAAAATTTTATTTTTAATGGAGAACTACCATCAAACAAATGGCAAGCTCGCAAATTAAAAATCATCAGCGCTAAGTATTGTATAATTAAAGAGTCATTGTACAAGCGAGGCGTCAGTGATCCGTATCTTTTATGTATATTCGGACCCGAAGTTGAAATAGTGACGAGCGAGGTCCACGAAGGGCTTTGTGGTAGTCATTCCTCGGAACGGGCAATGGCTTTCAAAATCAAGCGGTTAGGATATTTCTGGCTAACTATGATTTCAGACTGCATCGATTATGCCAAACGGTGTTAAAAATGTCAGATGCACGCTCCCCTTATTCACCAACCATTTGAAATTCTATCATCTATATCCGCTCCATACCCTTTCATGAGGTGGTCAATGGATATAGTCGGTCCGATGCATCGTTCAACACGAGGCGTCCAATACTTATTAGTTCTAACGGACTATTTTTCCAAATGGATTGAAGCTGAAGCTTATATAAGCATACAAGATTCCGTAGTAAAGACATTCTTGTGGAAACACATTATTTGTCACTATGGAGTTCCCTACGAAATAGTAACGGACAATGGTCCTCAATTCATTTCAAATGATTTTGAAGATTTTTGTTCCGCTTGGGGAATAAAACTTAGCTACTCAACGCCGAGGTATCCTCAAGGAAATGGACAAGCGGAAGCTTCCAACAAATCCATTCTCAGCAATCTTAAAAAACGCTTGAATGCTCGAAAAGGTGGATGGTATGACGAGCTGCAACCTGTGTTGTGGGCTTATCGAACAACCCCGAGGCGAGCAACAGGTGAAACTCCATTCTCATTAGTTTATGGGATGGAAGCCGTAGTCCCAGCCGAGCTGAATGTTCCAGGTTTGCGCCGGAGCAAACCTCCACTTAACGAAGAATCGAATTCTAAAATATTAGAAGATGTTCTCGATACAATCGATGAAAGGTGAGACCAATCCCTTATTCGACTTCAGAATTATCAACAGTTGACCGCTCGATACTATAACTCAAAGTTGAAAAACAGACCTTTAACTGTAGGAGACTTTGTTTTAAGGCGAGTATTCGATAACACAAAAGAAGAAGGAGCTGGAAAACTCGGTATTAACTGGGAAGGCCCTTATCAAATCACTGAAAAAATCCGAAACGGTGTATACCGTTTACAAGACCTTGACGGAAACCCCGTTCAAAGGCCTTGGAACATAATCAACTTGAAAAAGTTCTATTGCTAAAGCAAACACATTCGAACTACGATTTGGCTTGATCCTATTTTGGGTACGTAGGCAGCTCGCTAAACACGAGTCCAACTATAATATAAAAATAAAAATATTATTTCAAATCATGGAATCTTATTCTTATCCTTGGGCTTGAATATAGAGTACATTCCAAACAATGTATAAATAAATATTTCTAGCTAAACTCAGATTCAGAAGGGTCTTAAATTATGGAATAACTCTGCTCCTTGACCTGCGAGGTCAACGATGTTCATAATGCAACCTGGCATGTTTCCGTACTCTTGAAGTCCCAGTTCGATCCAATCGGAAGGATGGGCTTCGAGGCAATGAAGCTCGCGAGCAATGTCAAGGCAACGCTTCCCTAGTTCTCTTCTCTTCTTCCTAATCTCCTTTTTCTCGTCCTCGAGCTCGTCATGCCGAGTGATAAGCTGAAGAAAATAAAATGCCACAGTTAGCAATAACAAAAAGAGTAAAATCAATAGGATGGAAAATACCTTGTTGATAAACTCCTCGGCCTTGACACGATCTTGGGCTGACAGTCTCTCGATTAATACGATCAGAACCTGAATGCTGGTTTCCTTCTTCAATATTCGTGACCCTTCCGGTTCGCCAGCTCTTCCCGTTTTTGTAAGCTCGATGTCTGGTGCTCCCGGAAGATCGTCACTTATCAATTTGGATGAATCAGAAGGTTTCTCTGAAGAATTTCCTTCCTCAAACATTTTTGTAGAATTGTTGTTGAAATTCAATGACAAACTACACCCACTTTATACTCGAGAATTTATTCGATTACATTTAAGAGGATTAATTGACGATTTCCCAAATCTAAAATTACTACTTTCGTGGAAAATATAATCGAGTTAATTGCTAATTATATTCCCTAGATTAAACGTATTAAATGAGATTTGAATAATCGGCGAATTTAAAGCGAAAGGGGAAATGTAATTAATATCGTTGGACAACTAGCCCGATGTAATATTACAAAATAAAAAAAATATATATAACTAAGAAGGAGGAGGGTTCGTAGAAGGGACTTCGTCAGATGACGAACCGCTTTCACGCTCGACGGGCTTGAGGCTCCTTTGGTAGATGTCCCAGTGCTTCTTCAGAAACCTGATGTGTTCTCGAAGACAGCTGGGAATGCGAGCGATAGAGTCAAATCCCCTCCTCTCCCAGTTATGTACATCCGACTCCAAACGTCGGATTTTCCTCTCAGTCCTAGCAATTCTCTCCTCAAGGACACGGCGTTTCCTTCCAAGGCGTTGCCTTTCGGAGCAGAGGGAAACGTACCTTTCGGTGATCTGCAAAGGACAGATATGTTACGAATTTATCGGATAAAACCTTGAAATAACTAATATCGAGGTCAGATTTGTTCCATGAATTCATGGCACTCGATCTTTTCCTCCTTGGACATGGAAGAAAGGAAACAAGGAACGGCTACCCCTTGGGGAGTAAATTCATATCCTGGTGGAAACAGAGTTTAAGCCGAAGGGAATCGTGGTGGATTGGAATCAGAAGGTTCGCCTTGGGGAGGAGCCATCGAAAATCTAAAAAAAAGAAAAGAGCTGTAAAGTTCCTTATAAAGAAAAATGTCTATTGGAAAATTTCCAAAACCCAACTCTCCATATATAGGAAAAAATATGTAAGGACACTCACTCGGAGTATTTATTGAAAAGAAAGTTGAACGTCAGTCCATTGATTTGACAGTTACTGTCTTTCGATTTTTGCGTGCATGCACAAACAAGACCTACGAAATATAGGTCAATCAAGTATCACTTAACACCTAGTAGGCAAAACTTAATTTCGAGCTCGAAATTCGAAGTCAATCAATAAATGGTATCACACCTTTTTCTTAGAGATAACGAATAGTTCTCACTGGAAATTTCTCTAAATCGAACACATTCGAAGTATTGCGAAGTGTTCTAGTAAGCCGAGCTCTAACCTCGCAACCGAGAGACCGAGGAAAAATTCCAATGTTTTTCCTTTAAAAAAGGCAAGTAGGTCTGATCAGCCTATCTCTCCTATAATCTTAAACCATTTCGGTTAGGAGGTGATTGCTCGAGTAATTACTCGATACACTCAACCGCAAGGTAGTATATACGGGGTCGATCCACAAGAACCAATGGTACACTAAAGCGAAGAGTTGTTTTGTTTGGGTTTTCAGAATTATAAATAAAAATGCAAGTAATTTAAACGATTAAACTTATGAATTAAAGACATTGGGCATTAGGGTATTTCAGAGATCAACGAATAATGGAAACATGAGACAAGGAATTCAATGATTAAGCACCGTTCTTGAACATGAACACATTTAGACTAATTCTCTTTCAAGACATTAATCACTAAATTTGACTACTCGATTACTAAACTTTCGCATGTAATTTCCTAGTCAAATTCGCATTATCAAACAAGTTCTTTTAAGTTCACAATGCGTCCTAACGTCAACTTTCATTGGTTAGGAATACATTGCTCAATTCACATTCTTTCAGGCATTCTATCGAACACTTTTGATGCATAGAAAAACCTAGAATCTACAACAGGGTGATCAATCCTATTCTAGCATTAAGAACATGTGAATCAAAGAACCTAGAGAATGAGAATTCCTAACACAATCAATCCATTAATCCATTGAATCTCCTAATTGGAACCCTAAAACCCAATTGGAGAACTACTCACACATAGAGAAAGAGAAAAGGCAAATAGATATGAAAGAAAACATGATTCAATAAAATAGAAAAGGAATAGGGTTTAGAAATCTTCTCCAAGTGTCAAGAGGATGGATTTCTTTGCCCAAAGTTGTTTACAAACCAAAGAACAAAGTTTAGAACTCAAAAATATAAAAGATAATGTGTAAAGAGTCGAGCATAGGGTTTTAAAACAATAGAAAACGAGCCGGGTCGGATCTGGAATGAATCGGGTCAATTCTGGGCCAAAAGTACGTCTGGGGAAGGGATCGATCGATCCGGTGGGTGGATCGATCGATCCCGAGTCACTGGAAACTGCTTCTTGTCTGTCAGAGGATGGGATCGATCGATCCACAAGTGGATCGATCGATCTGGATCTTCTGGTCTCCAACTCCGCAACTGCTTCAAATGCTCGGCAGAATGACCTGTCTTCACTACTTCGGGTATAACTCTTGAATGCACCGTTAGATTTCCTTTAAACCACTTTTAAACTCAATCTAACATCTTCATATAACTTGTGTTAAAAATGCAGAAAGATCTAATGGTGGAAAGTATTCCATCTGAGGCAAAACGTCTGACACTTCTAAACGAAACTGCATCTCCAGAAGTGTGTTTATATCCCAAAACAGCTCGTTTTCCTCCGAAGCAACCTAAAACCTGTAGAGACTCGATAAACGACTAAAAGACTCTAAAAACACACTTTGACTCGATAAAACATATGATGTAAGAAAGAAAACAAAGACTCAAAACCGATAAAAACACAACATATCAACTCCCCCTGACTTAGATCTTTGCTTGTCCTCAAGAAAAGCAGAAATCCTTATCAAGAGAAGAGGTTTGAAAACACGAGAACTCACATTTTCTTCGGGATCATGATCTTATCAATTGCCTGCAAACCACTATCACAAAACTCATCAAACCGTACTAGACTGTACTTCGCCATAACCGTAGCAACAAAATTAAGTCCCGAGATCTAAAAGAATTTTCAGAGTCAGATAACTTAACCATTTAACATTCATTAACAGAGGCGTGTACTCTCACTAAGGGGATATCAAACATGTTATGGGCTAGGTGAAAGGGCTATTATTTGGTGACTCAAGTGTTTCGGGTTCTCAAACAGGGTAAAACGGATGCATGTCATTATGCAAAATCACAGTGAGACACAAACCAATTAGGAGGTACATAGCTTCCCTTAAGCTCGGATCAAACTAACCAACACACTATCCCAATCAAATCATTGAGTACCCTTGATGCTTATCAATATAACTAATAATAACTCGACATTTCCGGTTCCATTCACTCTCCTTTCCCGTTTCTTTTTTTCATTTTTTTTTTAAAACAGGGGAGTGGAACCGGTGTCTCACAAAATTTGCACCAAGAGAAACCGCAAACGACAACAACATATCCCATGAATACAACCTCTAAACCATAGTGGCTCAATCTCATCACATATCACCAACCAGTAAACTACAAATCACTATCCTAACTGAAGGAAAGCTATGTCGGTTCGTATACTCCGTAGTTTTTGCACATGGATGCATATCATGATGATTATATAAGAATGCATGAGGTTTCAAACAATGGATGGGGGAAACAGGTGTGGTACTAGACTAAAAATGAGTCTAGCCATTCAGAGTTAGCAAAGAGTGGTGAAAATGATGCAAACAAAACTCTGAATGTATGATCCATTACATGATTCTCAAGCCCCTAAGTGAGATAAATTAAGTCCAGATTAAGTTCAAATATATAAGATAAAGCTCAATTTATCCGAATTTCAAAGAGATAGGGACTACTATAGAGTGATCAAGTGATGGATTTTCCTGAACTTCCAAGTTATCGAATAGTGCTAAAATGGTCCCAAGGCAATGAAATCAAGCAAGGTGCAATTCCCCAAAAAATATCATAGTTCTCAAACAAATTTTGACTAAATAAAAGACACGATTTTGACTTGATAAAAACGACTAACTCAAAAGAAAAGATCAAAAGAAACAACCAAAGCAAACTCGATTAGTAGAGAAATGACATCCTCCCCCCGTCTTGCTTCACACCGAATCTGTGTGAAAACATTTCGAAGAAATGATGCCATACACACTCAAAAGAAAGCAAGAGAAAAATAAAGAAATGGTAGGAAAATCAGAAATACCTGGTGGGTTGCCTCCCACAAAGCGCTTGTTTTATGTCACTAGCTTGACCGGATTCTTGTGGACTAATGGGTACGAGTGCGGGAGCTTTCTCCGAAACAAGGTCCCCAATCATTCAACTTTAGCTTCAGAATTTTACCAACCACACTTTTCACAGCTTTTCTACCCTTCTCTTTCCATTCAGAAGTGAGAATGCTCCTAGCTTTGGAGAAAGGTTTCGAGGTCCCTTTACATTGTACCTTATACTCAATGGTATCCCCGACACAACGCAATGGTATCAAAGCTATATGAGGATCTCCCTTGATCCTTTTCTGCTTCACTATATCCTTAGCAGCAATTTTCTTTATTGGAATGTGAGTATCTCCATCCAGGACTTCTTTGACCTCACTCCAACCACTGCATTTCTTTACACACTTTTCGCTAGATTCATCATTCGTGTCAATAGAAAATGCCTGACCGTCAATGGTGGGATTTTTCCTCGTCTCTCTCATGTCAAACTCCAAAGAGTAGTCTCCAATCTGCAAGCTGATCTTGCTTCTTCTCACATCAATTATAGCTCCTGCGGTGTTCAGAAATGGCCTCCCAAGAATGAGAGGATCTTGTGGTTCCTTGTCAAGCTCCAAGACAATAAAATCAGTTCGAATATAGAAATTTCCCACTCGAACATGCACGTCTTCCGCCAAACCCACCGGGTATCGCACAGAGCGATCGGCTAGAATCAAAGAGATCCTTGATGGCTTGAAATCGGTAATGCCTAGACGCTTTGACATAGAAAAAGGCATCAAGTTAACACTAGCTCCCAAATCGCAAAGACACCTCTCAAATATGGACTTCCCAATCCGGCAAGGCAAAACAAAACTCCCTGGATCATCGAGCTTCTCAGGAATAGTGACTAGAAGGATGGTGCTGGAAGTGCTGACCATCTCTTTCCCTGCTACCACCTCTAAAGCATCACTGAGTTGTACCTTGCTTTGTTGTCTCTGAGACTCCTCCATCTCAGCATACTCCTTACTCTTAGAGATCAACATAACTCCTTCCTCAATGCTCCTCTTGTTGGACAAGACATCTTTCAGGTAATTTCTGTAGGTTGGAACGTGGAGGACCAACTGTAAGAAAGGAAGTCTCACATACAACTGTTTCATGATCTCATCAAAGCGTGCATACTCTTTCTGTTTCTGAAGCTGTTTCTCACGGCCTGGAAATGAAAGCTTAGGAACATAGGATGGCGGCTCCACATATAAAGGTTCATCAACCTTTCCAATCTTGTCCTCTACAGGTGTCTTAACAACAATAGTTTTAGCTTCCTCCTGTTTGGCAACATCAATCTCTCTGGGCTCTTCCTGAATCATAATTGCATAACAATGTTCCTTACCCTTGGATTCTACTTTCCCAGGATGAGCACCGGTTGGTCGTGTAGAGGCTGAAGCAATTTGAGCAACCTGACTCTCAAGAGTCTTGACATGCGAGGATAGCGTTGTAAACTTTCCATTGAGATCATTGTACATGCTATCCACCTTTACATTGATCTCAGCAGCATTCTTCTTCTGACCTTCAAGAATTTGCTTCATCATCAATTTCATCTCATTATCTCCAGATATAGATGCATGATTGGTACTTGCAGGAGGTTGGAATTGTCCCTGGTAGCTCCACTTAGTCTGAAAACCGTGACTAGGCTGAAATTGCTGACCATGTGACCCTGCCTGAGTCGGATACACCTGATCTTGAGGATTTTCGACATTGGTACTCTTGTAAGAAAGGTTAGGATGGTTCCGGTAATTCTGATTGAACCCTCTGTTCTGATAGTTGCCATACCCATTCACGAAATTCAAATCTGCCTGTAGATCGTCAGAACCGTCTCCACTAAACTCTTGATGCACTGGACCATTACCCGAATCCTCACAGTAGTTGACAACCCGTGATCTCTCTTGAGGAGCTGCTCAACCTTAGCTGTTGATGTCTCTGTATTTTACCGCTTTTAAGCACACTTTTCTCGTGCATTTAGCTAAGTTTCATCTCTCTTTCATTGCATCCATAGTCCTTTTCATATCATTTTCATCACTTAGTACGATTTGCATTGCATGGCATAGCATATTGCATATTGGATGTGTTTCAGGTATTTGGAGCTTATTTGGGACTTAATGGATGCAAAGAAGAGAATTGATGATTCAGAGCCAGTCTGAAGTCCCTCAAAGATCGACTCAGATGGAAGTCTTTCATTGCGATTTAGCTTCAAAGCTCTTCATACAAGTTATAGGAAATTGAGTTACCTTTCCAACGGAGGTGATTTCAAGCGAATCAGAGCTTTGATGCAAGAATTATGGTGGTTTTAATGGAGACATATGCAGAAAACTGGTTGGACTCGACAGGAGGTCGAGCAGGCGCTCAGAAACCACCAAGGGTTGGACTCGACCACACCAACTCGACGTGAGGTCGACTAGGAGGCCATAAAGGAGCACCCTTTGAAGAATCACTCCCCCTCGACCACATGGACTCGACGACACGTCGAGTAGGACGTCATAAAGCTGTCTGGACACGGACTCGACCACACGGACTCGATGACACGTCGAGTTGGACCACCCACCGACTTCTTATTTTGTCTTGTAGCCAAATTAGGGCAACCTAGTATTCCTATAAATAGGGGTACACGCTATTATCCAGAGGATATTCCTTTTACCCAGCAGATATGCCGCTGCTCTCTCATAAACCCTAGTTTTTGTAATCGTTTTTCCTGCTGAATCTTTGAGTTTTTGCATTTCTTTTCTTCATCAAAGTTGTAGATCTTCTTCTCATCTATAACATACTTGCTTTTTAATGATTTATGGGTTTATGCAATTTTCTGGGTTTTTATGCATAATGTTCTTCAGTGTTCTTGAGTAGTGGATTAGGGTTCTTGAGGATGGGATAGATTAGGTGTGGAATCCTTAGTATATTTAGGTGGTTAAGTGTAGAATTGCTTGATTTCCCTTCTGGTTTAGTAGATCTTAATGCTACTTCCTCTCTGATCATTTGGAAGTTGATCTCAGACATTTCCACACCCACAAGGTGTTTGATGAAATGTCTGAACAAACTTTTCCAGAGATTTGCATACTCTAGCCCAAGAGATTGGATGTTTAGAATGCTTATTGACTTTATTAGATTGAATCATAATGCCTGCTAGGTTATATTTCTTCAATGAGAATTGAGTATGAAAGTGATTTAGCTTGAGAATCTCTGTCACGAGAGTGGATTGATTTGTATTTGAATCTATTGTCTAGGGATAGCTTGATTGAGTTTGTTAACCACCTAGATAGACTAAGGAGACTGCTATAATTGATTACCCCATTCCTCAGGACCCTTTATCTCTATTGATTGGTTAAATCTTGTTTCTGTTAGTTTCTGTTGCTTAGCTCGACCTGTTAGGCCTAGATCGTTTATCTGCATTGTTAGGTTGTTAGTTTCTTTTCCAAAGCTTATGCATGATAGTTTCTGGTCTTTAGTTTACTTCTTGCTCTTGTTTACTTGCTGTTTAGTTCTCTTTCTTATGCTTTTAAATTTGGTATTCGCATGTTAAATTGGTTGCTTAGGATCAATAGAAACACACAAAACCCCTTCATAATTGGCTTGACTTATTTGCTTTCTGTTTCATATCTTGAATGCTTGCAGTCACACTGAGATTGGATTGATAACCTAATATACTACAATGGCATGAAAGTATATTAGGGTAATTGATAGTAAAATCCTAGTATCAATTTGGCGTCGTTTCCAGTCTTGTGTTGCATTGTTCCATTTAAGATTTCAGGAACGTTTAAGATCAAGTTCTTTCTTTTCTTTGGTTACTAACTACTCTCTTCAGCTGCTTGTTTTTTTGCTCCAGGTACCATCTCTACCTCACGTCGAGCCTGCCACGTCGAGACTAACCACTTTGTATGCAAACTCGTTCTAAATTCTCCAGCAACCTCATCAGCTACAAAGACAACATCAACCAGTTAGCCCGTGAGTTGAAAGAACGTAGAGCCAGAGACGGTTGTGAACTGCACAATCCAGTAGCCATGGAACCACAAGAACAAGACAATCAAGGCGTTGGGATACCAAGGAACATTGGTGCTGGGGATGCACCAAGAAACCATCAACAGAGACAGGACATAGTTCCACCTCCTGTCCAGAACAACAATTTCGAGATCAAGAGTGGATTGATCTCAATGATACAAGGAAACAAGTTTCATGGGTTGCCTATGGAGGATCCCTTAGACCACTTGGATAACTTTGACAGGCTCTGCAGCCTCACCAAGATAAATGGTGTTAGTGAAGACGGTTTTAAGCTGCGTTTGTTTCTCTTCTTGCTGGGAGACAAAGCACACCAATGGGAGAAGACACTACCTCCTGACTCCATAACATCTTGGGACGATTGTAAGACAGCCTTCTTGACAAAATTCTTCTCAAATTCAAGAACTGCAAGGCTAAGGAATGAAATCTCCAGTTTCACCCAGAAACAGTCTGAATCCTTTTGTGAGGCCTGGGAGAGATTAAAAGGCTACACTACACAGTGTCCACATCACGGTTTCAAGAAAGCTTCTTTGCTCAGTACACTCTACAGAGGAGCTCTGCCCAAGTTCAGAATGGTCCTGGACAATGCTTCAAATGGGAATTTCTTGAATAAGGATGTTGAAGAAGGTTGGGAATTGGTTGAGAACTTAGCTCAGTCCGACAGTCATTATAATGAAGATTTTGATCGCTCCAACAGAGGTATTGGAGATTCGGATGCGAAGCATAGTAAAGATATCAATGCTCTCAACGATAAGTTGGATAAGATTCTGCTGACTCAACAGAAGCAAGTCCACTATATCACTGAAGAAGAGCACTATCAACTCCAAGAAGGGGAGACTACTCCCGCTGTAGAAGTCAGCTACATACAGAACCAAGCTGGTTACAACAAGGGCTACCACCCCTACCAGCATGCTCATCCTAATCTATCTTACCGGAGCACGAATGTTGCAAACCCTCAGGATCAGGTTTACCCTCAACAACAACAGAATCAGTCCAAGCCTTTCATACCATACAACCAAGGGTTTGCACCCAAGCAACAGTTCAGTGGAGGTTTTCACCAACAGAATCCACCACCCGGTTATACACAGCAAATACAGCACGCTCCACCTGCACAAGATCAAGAGATGAAACAAATGCTTCAGCAGCTTCTACAAGGTCAAGCAGCTGGTGCAATAGCTCTTGATAAGAAAATGGCTGAGATTCACAACAAAGTAGACTGCTCCTTCAATGATCTCAATATCAAGTTTGAGGCTCTAAACTCCAGGTTGAAATACGTGGAGAGCCAAATTGCTTCTACTTCTGCGTCTACGAATCCAGGGCAACTGTCAGGGGAAGCTATTCAGAATCAGAAAGGTCATGTTAATGCTATTCACCTTCGCAGTGGTCGAGAGCTGCAAACTCGACCTAGCATAGCTCCTGTCACTGAGGACAGTGAGATTCAAGAGGGGGAGGATTTCATTCAGCATGAAACTCAAGTAGAAGACACCACTAAGCTAGACCAAGAGACTGTACCTAGTGATCAAGTCCAGAGCCCCCAGATCAAAGAACCAATTGTTGATAAGAGTAAGAAGAAAGCTTTCATCCCACCACCCTACAAACCTAAAATACCATTTCCTGGAAGGTTCAAGCAGGACATAATTGAGAAGTACAGAGCAATGTTTGCTAAGCACATCAAAGAGATAGAAGCCAGGATGCCTCTCATTGAGGCTTTCATGCTAATTCCGGATTCTCACAAGTTCTTCAAAGACATGGTAATGGAGAGAATTAAGGAAGTGCAAGAGATGGAGAGTCATGAGTGCAGTGAAATCATCCAAACGAAGATTATTCCCAAGAAATTGGGAGATCCTGGTTCGTTTACTTTACCTTGCTCTCTAGGCACTTTGGCCTTCAGTAACTGCCTCTGCGATCTAGGTGCTTTTAAAAGTCTCATGCCTCTCTCCGTGGCCAAGAGACTGGGTTTCAGCAAGTATAAACCTTGCAACATCTCCTTGATCCTGGCTGATGAGTCTATCAGATTTCCTCATGGGTTATTAGAAGATTTGCCTCTTAAGATTGGAAATGGTGAAATTCCTACAGACTTCATAGTGCTAGAAATGGATGAACCAAAAGATCCTTTAATCCTAGGAAGGCCCTTCTTAGCCACTGCTGGAGCTTTCATTGATGTTAAGAATGGGAAGATTGATCTTAATCTGGGAAATGATTTCAAAATGAAGTTTGACATCAATGATGCCACGAGGAAGCCAACAATTGAAGGACAGACCTTCGTAGTTAAGGTAATGGATTGCCTAGCTGATGAACAGCTAGAGGAGGTTGCTGAGGAAGATCACCAAAAAACTTCTTTGACTAAGAGCGGTGAAGCAGGATATCTTCTCACTGAAACCTTGAGCTGTGGTAAGTCACTAGATTCACACAAGGAAGTAGCAGGGTCAGAGGTCTTTAAAGGCTTGATTGGGTCAAAAACAGAGGTTAAGGTGGCATATGAAGCAAGCTCAACACATGCTCAACCAACTGACTCGAGTATACATTTGAGCAAGCCTACAACTCGTCCGGAGAACTCTAGCTCGACCAAACATCGTGATAAGTTGCTAGAGTCTAGCAATTCTGCTCCAGATGGCTGGTTAGAACTCAAGGAGAGGTCCAAATGGCAGGATAAAGCCATAAGGGAGCTAGCAGGCACTGTGAGAGAGCTGAAGGATCAAATCAAGAAGCTCCATGGGATAGCCAACCAAGTACCACTCCAAATCAAGGACATCCCAAATGATGAAGCGTCTACTCTGGTCAGCGCAAAGGGGAGTGAATTCACTTCAGAATGGTCTATAGCAGAAGACTATCCAGTTGATCAACAAGAAGCTTACTATGAGAAAAGGGCCATTGAGTACTCAACTGCAGATTTGTCAAGAGAGCATGCTAAGTTTGATGATTCATCCACCTGCAGGACAGAGGAGATCTCATTTGATCTCTACAATCCACCCTAAGCTCATTCAGTGTGAGAAGTCAAGCTAAAGACTTTAAACAAGCTCACTTGGGAGGAAGTCCCATGTCTATCCTTGTAAATATTAGTTATTTCCTTGTTATTTTTGATGTTTTTGCTTAAGTGTCTCAGGATAAAGCGTTTTAAGGAAGCCAAGGTGCAAAACAGAATGAGTGGCCTTGACTCGACCTGCCCTCCTCGACGTGAAGTCGAGCTTGCCCCTTGGTGTCACTCCAAACCAAAACCGAAGCCCTACTCGACGTACTAGCTCGACCCAACGTCGAGACCACTCATTGCCCACCAATACCAGGTTAATCACCTCCTTCTTCACCCATCCATGAGGTAACAACTCCAATTCACCATTGTATACACCACATTTCATTTTGTTTCTCTGTTGGTTTGCCCTGAGTACTCTCTTCCAAATTCTTGTTACACAGAGGACTGTGTAATTTAAGTTTGGGGGAGGGCTCAGGGAGTATTTGACATTGTGTTTTGTTTTCTTATTTCAAATTTTGCATCATTGCATCTAAGGCATAGAAACCATAAAAATTTGAAATTTTTCGAAAATGATTTCACAAAAACAGAGTGTTCATATAGCTTGCATTGTCATTTTAGGATTGTTTTAGTATGCTTTCACTTAGGGCTGTTGCATCATGCTTTTGCATTGGAGATTATGATGATTATAACCTTGTAAATATGCTTATTCACTAAGTAGAACTCAGTGCCCTGGTTGTTAGTTCTCTAATGCATAATCGATTGAACTTGAAGTAAGACCGCACCATCTTTTGAATTCAACGTTTGATTTTCTTGTTCTTAGTCGAAACTCGCTTTGATCTGATGCCATTCCCTATCAATTTGAACTTGAATTTTGACTTATAATTATCATGCTGTGCATTGTGCTATGAACTCATGGATACTTTAAAATACTTGGACTTTCTTTTACCTTTTGATCACTCTTGCTAGTCCAAGTAGCTGACTCCCATCTTTGGAGCAGTTATACCCCACCCTTAGCCTTAACCTTCTTTCAAGCCATTTATCATTTGTGTGTGACTGTGAGGCCTTATTTCGATTGAGCTTGGTAGAAAGTGTTAGGTCTGTAACGACAAGGATAGTATCTCATGTAGTTCTGGTTCACGTTATCTGGACTAGATAGGACTAGGTGGGTGCTTAATTCTGGGTTTGGGTTGTGTTTAAAAGAAAGAAAAGGTTGTGTTCATCATTGAAAGAAAAGAAAAGGGAAAAGAGTCCTAAGGAGAAGTAGCTAAAGTAAGAGAAGTCTAGTAAAGGATTTGGGTGTGCTAAAGTAAAGGAAAAAGGGTTCTGTAAATAGCTTAAAGAGAATGGGCAAAAGCCTTGTGTTTATGAGAGGAAAGAAAAGGGAACCCTAGTTGTTAAAGAATCCTAATCCGCTAGACAGAGCAAAGTAAGAAAGCTTCTCCTAGGATAGAAAAGCAAAGAAAAGAAAGGAATGATGTGAGTAAAAGTCTGTAAATGTTTGGAGTGCAAAAGGGTAGAGTTAAGTTCATGTTCTGGGATTAGAAATAGGACCTCCATTTGAGTTGATATTGATTACATTCTGGGTAGATGGGGTCTTATCCTTGTATGCATAACTTGATACTCACCTTTAGCATTCTACTAAAGCTCAATCATTCTTGAGAGATCCCCTGTGACGATTTAAACCAGATCTTTAAGGGACCTTCTTTGTCTCTAGACCTTTACCCTTAAGCCAAATGTGTTCATATCCATTGCATTGTATGATTCACGGTTCCTTCTTAATCAATGTTAAAGGGAATGTGCTGATTTGAATGCTTGAATTGATTAAGGCAGAGGTTAGGTTGAGATGTGAAGGAGATGGCTAATGTTTTTAAGTAAAGATCAGTCAACCTTGCATTCTAGAATTAGCAACCTGGACATTGAATTCACTTACTCTATATGCATGTTTTGGTTCTGAGTCTCCACTTTCAAACTTCTTCTCCAGCTTAGTTCTATTTGTTTGCTTGAGGGCAAGCAAGAGCTAAGTTTGGGGGAGTTGATGTCTCTGTATTTTACCGCTTTTAAGCACACTTTTCTCGTGCATTTAGCTAAGTTTCATCTCTCTTTCATTGCATCCATAGTCCTTTTCATATCATTTTCATCACTTAGTACGATTTGCATTGCATGGCATAGCATATTGCATATTGGATGTGTTTCAGGTATTTGGAGCTTATTTGGGACTTAATGGATGCAAAGAAGAGAATTGATGATTTAGAGCCAGTCTGAAGTCCCTCAAAGATCGACTCAGATGGAAGTCTTTCATTGCGATTTAGCTTCGGAGCTCTTCATACAAGTTATAGGAAATTGAGTTACCTTTCCAACGGAGGTGATTTCAAGCGAATCAGAGCTTTGATGCAAGAATTATGGTGGTTTTAATGGAGACATATGCAGAAAACTGGTTGGACTCGACAGGAGGTCGAGCAGGCGCTCAGAAACCACCAAGGGTTGGACTCGACCACACCAAGTCGACGTGAGGTCGAGTAGGAGGCCATCAAGGAGCACCCTTTGAAGAATCACTCCCCCTCGACCACATGGACTCGACGGCACGTCGAGTAGGACGTCAGAAAGCTGTCTGGACACGGACTCGACCACACGGACTCGATGACACGTCGAGTTGGACCACCCACCGACTTCTTATTTTGTCTTTTAGCTAAATTAGGGCAACCTAGTATTCCTATAAATAGGGGTACACGCTATTATCCAGAGGATATTCCTTTTACCCAGCATGTTCTTCAGTGTTCTTGAGTAGTGGATTAGGGTTCTTGAGGATGGGATAGATTAGGTGTGGAATCCTTAGTATATTTAGGTGGTTAAGTGTAGAATTGCTTGATTTCCCTTCTGGTTTAGTAGATCTTAATGCTACTTCCTCTCTGATCATTTGGAAGTTGATCTCAGACATTTCCACACCCACAAGGTGTTTGATGAAATGTCTGAACAAACTTTTCCAGAGATTTGCATACTCTAGCCCAAGAGATTGGATGTTTAGAATGCTTATTGACTTTATTAGATTGAATCATAATGCCTTCTAGGTTATATTTCTTCAATGAGAATTGAGTATGAAAGTGATTTAGCTTGAGAATCTCTGTCACGAGAGTGGATTGATTTGTATTTGAATCTATTGTCTAGGGATAGCTTGATTGAGTTTGTTAACCACCTAGATAGACTAAGGAGACTGCTATAATCGATTACCCCATTCCTCAGGACCCTTTATCTCTATTGATTGGTTAAATCTTGTTTCTGTTAGTTTCTGTTGCTTAGCTCGACCTGTTAGGCCTAGATCGTTTATCTGCATTGTTAGGTTGTTAGTTTCTTTTCCAAAGCTTATGCATGATAGTTTCTGGTCTTTAGTTTACTTCTTGCTCTGCTTTACTTGCTGTTTTGTTCTCTTTCTTATGCTTTTAAATTCGGTATTCGCATGTTAAATTGGTTGCTTAGGATCAATAGAAACACACAAAACCCCTTCATAATTGGCTTGACTTATTTGCTTTCTGTTTCATATCTTGAATGCTTGCAGTCACACTGAGATTGGATTGATAACCTAATATACTACAATGGCATGAAAGTATATTATGGTAATTGATAGTATCAGCTGTCAACTCAGCAATCTGCTTTGATTCTCCTCCTCCACCTCTGTACGACCTGTCATAGTCAACATTGTGGTTACTGTTACTGGCTGCCAGATTCTCAATAAGCTCTATAGCTTCCTCCTCAGTCTTGGTCATAAAATCCCCATTACTAGCAGTATCTAGTCCTTGTCGACTCCTCTATAGAAAGTATTGATCAAAGTGGCACGTGGAAAGCCGTGGTGGGGGCATTCCCTGTAGGAATCTTTGAACCGTTCCCAAGCTTCATGGAATGATTTTGTACCATGCTGCTGAAAAGAAGAGATCTTTTTCCTCAGAATGGCTGTCCTGGACTGAGTAAAATACTGTGACAGAAATGCAGCCTTGTAGTCTTCCCAGCTTCTTAAATTCTCAGTGTTCAAAGACTTCAACCAGCGATGGGCTTTGTCAGCTAAAGAGAATGTGAAAAGTCTGCATTTGATGATATCATCAGGTACTTCATTCATTCTTGTTGTACTGCATATATCCTCGAAGTTATCTAAATGGTAGACTGGATTCTCTGAGATGAGACCATGGAACTGATTCTGCTTCACCAAAGATAGCAACCCTGTTTTGATCTCAAAATTATTCCTATTGATTGGCAGCTGTTGGTTCCTGTCTCGAAAATGCACAACATTAGGAGCATCATGATCTCTCAAAGTCTGTCGAGCAGGCGCGGGCCTAGCATTTACTGCAGCTAAACGAGCGGCATTAGCAGCAGCCACACGTTCAGCAGCTGCACGGGCAGCGGCAGCTTGTTCACCAGCAGCAGGAGCATTGTTGTTTGCAGGAGGTGGGGGATCCTGAAACACTCCTTGATGATCACCTCCAAGTGGGAGTTCATCTCTATTCTGAAGATTTCCTGCAGCATCGTATTCAGCCATTTCAGCTTCTCTCTGCTCGGCTTCTTCTTTTTCTTATTCGCTCTTTCAAACTTTCCGATATCCTCTTGGTAATCCGCTAGATGTGACGAGCCTTGGCTGCGGGTCATACACCTGAAAACACCAAAGAGAAAACGAAAACGAAAATCAGTAACAGAAAATAAAAATGCTTTAGACTAAAAACTAATCCTAAATCCTTAGGTAACGCAATTGGTCCCCGGCAACGGTGTCAACTTGATTGCTCGAGTAATTACCCGATACACTTAACCGCAAAGTAGTATATACGGGGTCGATCCACAAGAACCAATGGTACACTAAAGACTTCCGAGACTCGTTCTTAGCTAAAGCGAAGAATTGTTTTGTTTGGGTTTTCAGAATTATAAATAAAAATGCAAGTAATTTAAACGATTAAACTTATGAATTAAAGACATTGGGCATTAGGGTATTTCAGAGATCAACGAATAATGGAAACATGAGACAAGGAATTCAATGATTAAGCACTGTTCTTGAACATGAACACATTTAGACTAATTCTCTTTCAAGACATTAATCACTAAATTTGACTACTCGATTACTAAACTTTCGCATGTAATTTCCTAGTCAAATTCGCATTATCAAACAAGTTTTTTAAGTTCACAATGCGTCCTAACGTCAACTTTCATTGGCTAGGAATACATTGCTCAATTCACATTCTTTCAAGAATTCTATCGAACACTTTTGATGCATACAAAAACCTAGAATCTACAACAGGGTGATCAATCCTATTCTAGCATTAATAACATGTGAATCAAAGAACCTAGAGAATGAGAATTCCTAACACAATCAATCCATTAATCCATTGAATCTCCTAATTGGAACCATAAAACCCAATTGGGGAACTACTCACACATAGAGAAAGAGAAAAGGCAAATAGATATGAAAGAAAACATGATTCAATAAAATAAAAAAGGAATAGGGTTTAGAAATCTTCTCCAAGTGTCAAGAGGATGGATTCCTTTGCCCAAAGTTGTTTACAAACCAAAGAACAAAGTTTAGAACTCAAAAATATCAAAGATAATGTGTAAAGAGTCGAGCATAGGGTTTTAAAACAATAGGAAACGAGCCGGGTCGGATCTGGAGTGAATCGGGTCAATTCTGGGCTAAAAGTACGTCTGGGGAAGGGATCGATCGATCCGGTGGGTGGATCGATCGATTTCGAGTCACTGGAAACTGCTTCTCGTCCGTCAGAGGATGGGATCGATCGATCCACTTGTGGATCGATCGATCAGGATCTTCTGGTCTCCAACTCCGCAACTGCTTCAAATGCTCGGCAGAATGACCTGTCTTCACTACTTCGGGTATAACTCTTGAATGCACCATTAGATTTCCTTCAAACCACTTGTAAACTCAAGCTAACATCGTCATCTAACTTGTGTCAAAAATGCAGAAAGATCTAAACAAAACTGCATCTCCAAAAGTGTGTTTATATCCCGAAACAGCTCGTTTTCCTCCGAAGCAACCTAAAACCTGTATAGACTCGATAAACGACTAAAAGACTCTAAAAACACACTTTGACTCGATAAAACATATGATGTAAGAAAGAAAACAAAGACTCAAAACCGATAAAAACACAACATATCAGGAGGACTTTGCAAACCCTCCAGGTAAAATCGATGGTTTCCACCAAAATTAAATATTTCTTCCTAAAGAAATTTTAATTAAACCACCTTGGGAGATTTATTCAAAATAATAATAAAAGCCCCATTGGGCAAAGAAAAACTCAAAAGTAATAAAACGGCCCCATGGCCAACAAGGCAAATTTCATGTCTTAAAAATTAAAGGGACAATCCCCCACATAAGGTGAATACAATCACCATCATTCATTCATAGGCGAACCGCCTTCTTCTCTTGCTTGACTTGAGACAAGAGCACCCCCGACGTCATTGTCTTGAGTCGCGAGAACCACTTCAGGATTAAGCGAGCTAACGTCTTGAGGAGTTTCGTTCCTCGATTCAACATCATTTCCCATAATCGAGGAGGTGACAAGTCCCTGATCAGAGGGCCCCTGAGCTCGTCCCAAGGAGATCTATCAACATTGGTTCCGAACTCATTTAAATGAGCGCTAGGAGAACCGGTTAACATCATCTCGTCCAGAGACGAACCAATATTTGGTTCAGTCAGCGGAGGGGAATCAGCGAACTCAGAAGGAAACTGCTGCAAATTCAAATATGGCTAAGGAGCGGTATTTAGCTTAGCTTCAGTCTCAGCTAGCTCGGCACCAACCGTCTCTTTCTCTTCAGCCAAATCGACTTTTCCGTCTTCTATCTCTTTGATCAAATCGAGATTGCTTTTCATTTCATCGCGTTCGGAGTTAAGCTTGTTCCAAGCTTTGTCTGCAGCGATAAATTCCTGCACAGCGAGAAGAAACTTTTGCCCAGCTCCCTTAACCTCCTTCCGAGCATCATGAGATATTTTGCCAACATCAAGATCTTTCAGTTTGGAAAGAGACTCATTCTTGCATTCTAGCTCCTCAGCAGCTGCTTTAACCTTGTTAAGCTCCGATCTGAGAAGCTCAATCTCGCCTTTAGCGAAGTTATGATCAGCAAGGGCAGTCTCTAGCTTTTGCTCTGTCTCAATCAAGGTCTTCCTTGTCTCCTCGCCGGATCTTTCGAGTCTCTTGATTTCCTCCCGGCGAACCGAGTCGAGGCCAGCAGTCTCCTGCACAAGCCGGTGGCAAGTTTCTTGGAAACTTTGGCAAGTTCCTCTTCATAAAAGTTGACGATGCCATTCACATCCATAGTTGCCTAATAAAAGAAGATTCATTTTTAAAAAAAAATGAATGAATCAAAATCAGTTGTCGAAGGATGCAAGTAGTCAAACCTGGGAAGAATGGAATGAGTAACTGATGTACATCTTCTTAATATCAGGTTTCCACCAATCAAAGGATAGAAGCTTCTTCCCAACACGGGTGTGGAAGCACCGAAACATATTCCCGATCTTCTCTTTGTCTGGAATAAAGTTAGTTGTGTGAGAATTGAGTTTTCTTCGAAGAGAGAATCTATTTATCTCAAACAACAAAATAATAATTAAAGGTTACCTGCTTGGGAAGAAGCTCTGGCAACCTGTCCTGAACTCGGAGATGATCAAACCCTAGAAGTATTGCCTCGGGGGCGTCTAGGGGGTAGCATCTCTGAACCCTAGATGTATTGCCTCGGTTCCTTCAAAACAGTTCCTGAATCAGGATTTGCATCCTGAGCTTCAGTAGGTTCAGGAATTGGCAGATTCGAAGGAGCGGCTCTGCCCTTCCTTGTGCTCTTGGAACGTCTCTGGGCAGGGGTTCAAATTCTTCGGCCTTCCTCTTCTTCATGAGAGAAGAATCACTTGCAAAGCCTTCCTCCTCAACGGTGGCAGCAACCACGTTGTCTGCTGCTGGGATGAAGGGAGAAGCATTGTTCACAGCAACCGCCATTTACTTTGAACCTTCAAGAGATCCATCGTCAACCAGGAGAGTTTTTCGGTAGACTTTATCGTTTCCGGTGGAAGTTGCATTTTTCTTGTCTCTCCCGACTAGAGAAATCTGATCTTTGATCTTTTTGTTTGCTTCTTTGATTTTTCTCCTATCTCGAGCATTCAGACTCGAGAGGTCAATCCCAGCAGGAGGAGGGTCGACGAGGTAAGTAAGGCCCATTCTAACAGAAAATCCGGCACCGTGAATCCTTTCCAAAGTAAAGGAATTCCAATTAACTGGACTCTCCAAGACGGCCTTGTCGAAATTGAGAAAATCGATAGATGGGACCGGTCGAATTTGGGGACCTGCGAGAAAACAAGGAAATGTTAAAACGCAGTTTGAAATAACATGGGAAATCTATGCAGTTAAGTCCTAGTTTCTACCCAAATTCGATGACCAATACACTCGAAGGAGTTCAGAAGAATTCAGAATAGAAAAATTATTTATGCGGAAGAAGAACCAAAACTTCCTCTAGGCGTTGTCCTTTAAGGGCAGGCCATCAATAAGATTCCGATCCACGATCGGATAAAGGGCATAATACCCAGAGGTTCGGGATTCGCGAGCCTGGAAAAGTTCCAAGAGTTCGCAAAGTCCCAGCAAGTAGCCAGCCTCCGCCGCAACAGTAAAGATACATAAAAGATACCGGAGCATGTTGGGCGACATCTGAGAGAATGCAATTCCCAGATGGTTGAGGTAAGCGAGAAGTATCTCGGGAAGGGGAAAGAATAAGCCGCACCCTTTGAAATAAATTTCATAGGCGCAGCAGTAACCTTCTCGCCCCGACTCAGAAGACTCAAAGGGCTCCGGAACTATCATCTCCACCTCAGCAGGGATGTGACATAGTCTACGGAGGTCATCGAGGGATTCAACAGTCGATTCACTCTGAGGGTGAAGATCAAACTTGTCTCCGGTATGGATTTGAGGTTCGGATCCTTCACCCATGAGAGCTTCGAGGTCATCAACTTCATACTCACGAAATTCGGGAGAAAGGTTCGACATTTTACAAAAAGGATTTTCAACCGAGAGGAAACAATGAATTCTGTGATAAGAATGAAAGGTCTCTAAGTGAAGAAGATAAGATGGAAAAGTAATTTTACCTCTTAGAACCCTAAAGTATGATGGGAAACCGCCTCGAGAGTATTAGGAAGTGGGACAGTTTTCCCCGTGGTATTAATATAAAATTAGGAAATTAATAATGACGGTTGTCAGGGAAATCAAATCATCTGATTATCCGAGATCGGCGTAATAGCGTAAAACATGGAGAAATTCCAGAATGTTAAAGATCTCGAGTCATTAATTACTCTCCCTCATATCGATCGGCTCGTAGAATCAACGGCCAGAAACGAACTCTTAACATTTATGGATGCATTTTCTGGATATAATCAGATCATGATGAATCCCGAAGATGAAGAAAAAACATCTTTCATAACAGATAGAGGAATCTACTGTTATAAAGTTATGCCATTCGGTTTAAAAAACGCCGGGGCAACATACCAACGTTTAGTTAACAAAATGTTTGCAAAACATTTGGGCAAAACGATGGAAGTTTATATCGATGATATGCTCGTAAAATCTCTTAAGAAATCCGAGCACATCACACATCTTGAGCAGTGTTTCAAAATTCTTAACGAGTTCGGAATGAAATTAAATCCAGCTAAATGTTCCTTTGGCGTACCTTCCGGAGAATTTCTGGGATACATAGTCACGGAAAGAGAAATAGAGGCAAATCCTAATCAGATTAAGGCTTTCCTCACAATGCCCTCACCAAAAAACATTAAAGAGGTCTAGCGATTGACGGGCAGAATTGCTGCGTTGTTACGTCTCATCTCGAAATCCACCGATAAATGTCTCCCTTTTTATCAAATTTTAAAAGGGCCCAAAAAATTTCAGTGGGATGATCAATGCGAAGCAGCTTTCGAACAACTTAAAGCTTATTTGACAACACCACCGGTTCTCTCAAAACCTGAGTCAGATGAGAAACTTTATCTTTACATCTCGGTTTCTAATCATTCTGTAAGCGAGGTTCTAGTTCGAGAGGATCGAGGTGATCAAAAGCCAATTTTTTACATAAGTAAATCTCTTACTAGTCCAGAAACGAGATATACCATGATGGAAAAATTAGCTTTAGCAGTAGTCATATCGGCTAGAAAACTCAGATCTTATTTCCAGTCTCATCCGATAGAGGTTTTAACATCTCATCCACTTCGCTCAATTCTTCATGGTCCAAGTCAGTCCGGTAGATTGGCGAAGTGGGCAATCGAACTCAGTGAGTACGATATAGAATACAAAAGTCGGACTAGCGCAAAGGCACAAGTTCTGGCTGATTTTCTAACCGAACTACCATTAGATGATGGAATCTTTGTTGAAACGGACTACACATGGAAATTACATTTAGATGGCCCTTCTTCTAAACAAGGATCCGAAATCGGTATAAGGCTCGAAACTCCTACAAAGGAAATAATTGAACAATCATTTCGATTAATGTTCCTGGCTTCGAATAATGAAGCTGAATACGAAGCTCTCCTAGCAGGACTTCGGCTTGCAATTGGAGCAGAAAAAATAATAGCTTATTGTGATTCCCAGCTAGTTGTGAACCAGTTCGCTGGAGATTATGAAGCTAAGGCTCCTCGAATGGAAGCCTAACTTTTGGCTGTCAAAAAATTAGCCGGAAAATTCAAAGAATACAAATTAGTTCGAATACCTAGAGGAGAAAACACTTTGGCAGACGCTTTAGCTGCCGTAGCTTCTATCTCAGATCCCGAGCTCAGACGAGTTATTCCAGTTGAATGTATTTCTTCGCGAAGTATTTCGGTTGAAGAAACAGAAAACGATAACATTTTGGAGGCCGAGCACATCGAAACTCCAAAATCAAGTTCCGGAAATGAAAATAGTTCACTTGTCGTCACCAGATCGCGAAATTCTGAAGATGACGAACTTACTCCACCACTGGAACTTCCCAAAAGAAAGCCAAGAAGAAAATTAAAAGATCAAGAGGTTCCCATTAAAGAACCGTCTCAAACCGAACAATCACTTCCAGGTGATGTAGAGGTTCAGGAGACAATCGAAGATCCTAATATTCCTTCCGAACCCGAACCAAGGAAATTTATACTCAAGGATAATACTTCCGCTAATGATTGGGGGGCTGAGTGGAGGGTACCCATCAAAAATTTCATTCTTAATGGAGAACTACCATCGAACAAATGGCAAGCTCGCAAACTAAGAATCATCAGCGCTAAGTATTGTATAATTAAAAAGTCATTGTACAAGCGAGGCGTCAGTGATCCTTACCTTTTATGAATTTTTGGACCCGAAGTTGAAATAGTGACAAGCGAGGTCCACGAAGGGCTTTGTGGTAGTCATTCTTCGGGACGAGCAATGGCTTTCAAAATCAAACGGTTAGGATACTTCTGGCCAACTATGATTTCTGACTGCATCGATTACGCCAAACGGTGTAAGAAGTGTCAGATGCACGCTCCTCTTATTCACCAGCCATCTGAAATTCTATCATCTATATCCGCTCCATACCCTTTCATGAGGTGGTCAATGGATATAGTTGGTCCGATGCATCGTTTAACACGAGGAGTCCAATACTTATTAGTTCTAACGGACTATTTTTCCAAATGGATTGAAGCTGAAGCTTATATAAGCATACAGGATTCCGTAGTAAAGACATTCTTGTGGAAACATATTATTTGTCGCTATGGAGTTCCCTACGAAATAGTAACGGACAATGGTCCTCAATTCATTTCAAATGATTTTGAAGATTTTTGTTCCGTTTGGGGAATAAAACTTAGCTACTCAACGCCGAGGTATCCTCAAGGAAATGGACAAGCGGAAGCTTCCAACAAAACCATTCTCAGCAATCTTAAAAAGCGCTTGAGTGCTCGAAAAGGTGGTTGGTATGACGAACTGCAACCTGTGGTGTGGGCATATCAAACAACCCCGAGACAAGCAACGGGTGAAACTCCATTCTCATCAGTTTATGGGATGGAAGCTGTAGTCCCAGCCGAGCTAAATGTTCCTGGTTTGCGCCGGAGCAAAGCTCCACTTAACGAGAAATCGAATTCTAAATTATTAGAAGATGTTCTCGATACAATCGATGAAAGGCGAGACCAATCCTTTATTCGACTTCAGAATTATCAACAGTTGACCGCTCGCTACTATAACTCAAAGTTGAAAAACAGACTTTTAAACGTAGGCGACTTTGTTTTAAGGCGAGTGTTCGATAACACAAAAGAAGAAGGAGCTGGAAAACTCGGTATTAACTGGGAAGGCCTGATATGACTATGGACGAACAAGACTCGGAGCAGCTCGTAGCCGAGGAGCAACATGTAGCCGAGGAAGCTTTGGCCGACCCAACAGGCCCGATGACTCGTTCGAAGACAAGACTTCTCAACCAAGCCGTTAGCGGACTCCTTAGACACTTGAATCAGCCTACAAGCAAAGTTATCCAAACCACTTTGGTTTCGATTACAGCCCAAGACAATTGGTAATGGGCTAAGTGTTACTTGGGTACTCTTTTTCCCTTCTAAGGTTTTGTCCCAATGGGTTTTCCTTAGTAGGTTTTTAATGAGGCTTAAGTAACACTTCCAAAAACCCCATTATCAATTCGGCCCAGCCCATCCTAAAGATGAAGAAGATTTTCGCAAATTTGAAGGCCAAGGGTCATTTGTTGTGTTCAATTTTCGTTTTAATGCTTTGTTATTTCCGAGTTGTCTTGGAGCTTGTTCCAAGACTAGCTCTTCCTCTTCTCCCTTCTCTACTTAAGTCACTTGTACTTCTTCTTTGAGTTTCATCTAATCTTTTATCAAAAACTCTTTCAAGTTAGATCAATTTTCTTGTTCTTCTCTTTGGTGCGTAATATCCAACGACGAGATCAAGATCGGTAAATCAAAGGCCTTCCGCAACCTTTGTGCGACCATTCAATCCACTTCCTTTGCACCGAGTGATCTTCACATCATTTTGATGCAAAGCCTATCTCTTACTCAACCTCAAGAGTGCCGATCTTAGGATAATTCTATCAAGTGGTATCAGAGCTCGCTCTGAAGTTTAGTACTCTATCCATTCTCATCTTTCATCATATTCATCATCTCGTTCCATTCATTTCGCCCGTTCATCGTTTCGCTTCATTTTGTCCGTTCATCTTCTTGTTTGACTATTCATCTTCGCTGTCATCTTGTTTTAATTTTCATAAATAATTGACTTGTGATTAAATTGCGAAACCAATTGAATCTGAATCTAGGACGAGTCTAGTATTTTATAAAAGTGTTTCTGGAATTTTAAAGCATGATTTGCTATTTTATTTTGTCCGTTCAAATTCACCTGTTTTAGGACGATCGTTGATATTTTTCTTTGAACTAGTGACTGGTTTAGCTTTGTTGTGTTGGCAGGAATGGTGACATCCGATTCAAGCTCGGGAGTTAGTGCTAATAACAAGGTCCTCATCGAAGCTCTCACGATACAAATGGAGAAAATGATGGATGCCAAGCTTAAACCAATTACCGATCAACTTAAGGGGAAGGAGAAAGCACCGGGTGAACAAGTCATCATCTCGGATGGAGCCCGATCTCGAAAGGAGGCGAACCACCAAACCAAGGACCCGAGGAAGGAAACGGCTGATAAAAATGCCCAAGAATACTACAGCAGCCACGGTCGCTCTTCTCACCGGAGCAGCCGGAGAACAAGACGTAACGGAGGAGAGAGAGATTTGATGGTCGAAAATCTTGGACGCTATAAGATGAAGGTACCGCCGTTCCATGGAAAGAATGATCCGGGCGCCTACTTAGATTGGGAGAAGAAGATGGAGCTTGTATTTAATTGTCACAATTTTGCCAACGTCAACCGTGTGAAAGTAGCCGCTACCGAGTTCTACGATTATGCACTTAGTTGGTGGGATCAAATTGTCACTACGATACAGCGTAATGGAGAATATCCGATTGAGACATGGGAAGGACTAAAGCTTCTCATGAGGCGTAGGTTTGTGCCTAGCCATTATCACTGTGATCACTACTCCAAACTCCGGAAGCTAACTCAAGGCGCGCGGTCCGTGGAAGACTATTACCAAGAGATGGAAACTTTGATGTTGCGTGCGCATATAATGGAGGATAGTGAGGCAACAATGTCAAGGTTCTTGGGAGGATTGTACCGTGAAATTCAGGATCGTGTCGAGATGCAACACTACGAGGAGTTGGAAGGGATGCTACATAAGGCTATCCTTGTGGAGCAACAACTTAAGAGAAAGGGTTCCTCACGGCCAAGTTAAGATTCGAACCGACCTAACTATCCAAGAGAAAGCAAACCAGCCTTCGTTCCTAAAGCCGAGCCCAAATCATCCCCGACCACCCAAGACCAAGACAAGACCAAGCCCGAAGGCACCGCCACTACTAGATCCCGTGATCTCCGATGCTTCAAGTGTCATGGACGTGGGCACTATGCTAACGAGTGTACGAATAAGAGAGTGATGATCATAAGGGAAAATGGTGAGTTGGAATCCGAGGACGAGCCCATGCCACAACCCGAATCGTCGTCCGAAGAGTGTATTGCCAAGCCGGCGAATGGGAAGCTCTTAGTGTTGAGAAAGGTTTCGAAGGATCCGGAAAAGGAGCAAGACATGAACTCATCCCCGGATGAGTATAGGAAACGGTCCGGAGAACTTTACGTAGCGAGACGAACGTTAAGCATCCAAACCCGAACCGAGGAAGAAGAGCAAAGAGAGAACCTATTTCATACGCGATGTCTTGTCCATGAGAAAGTTTGTAGTTTGATCATCGATGGAGGAAGTTTTACGAATGTAGCGAGTGAGACAATGGTCCGAAAGCTTGGGTTGAAGCCGCAAAAGCATCCTAAGCCGTATCAACTACAATGGCTTAATGACGATGGAGAAATGAGTGTTGAGAATCAAGTGGTTGTTCCATTAGCGATCGGAAGTTACGAGGACCGAATTCTTTGTGACGTACTACCAATGGACGCCGGACATATCCTTTTAGGCCGACCATGGCAATCGGATCGGAGAGTGATCCATGACGGTTTTACTAACCGATACTCGTTCATGTTCAAAGGCAAGAAGACTACCCTTATTCCATTAACGCCACAAGAGGTATGTGAGGATCAAATCCAACTCTCGGCCAAGGAAACCAAAGTTCGTAAACAGCCTAATTTCTTTATTAAGGCTAACAAGGTTAAGCAAGCTATGTTCTCTAAATGACCTATTTTGTTATTGGTTTACAAAGAAGCACTAACGACTTTGGCTAACTTTGCACCGGCCAATCTGAGTGAGTTAACTTCTCTTTTGCAGAATTACAAGGATGTGTTTCCCGAAGATAGCCCCAATAGTTTACCACCTATCCGGGGAATTGAACACCAAATTGACTTTGTCCCGGGAGCAACACTACCAAACCGTCCAGCCTACCGAACCAATCCGATGGAGACCAAGGAATTACAACGACAAGTCGACGAGCTCATGACTAAAGGGCATATCCGCGAGAGTATGAGTCCGTGCGCCGTTCCGGTCCTACTTGTGCCAAAGAAAGACGGGAGTTGGCGTATGTGCGTCGATTGCCGGGCAATCAACAATATAACGGTGAAGTATCGCCACCCTATTCCTAGACTTGATGATATGCTTGATGAGTTGCATGGTTCATGCATTTTCTCTAAAATTGATTTGAAAAGTGGCTATCATCAAATTAGAATGAAAGAAGGAGACGAATGGAAAACTGCATTTAAAACGAAACATGGGTTGTACGAATGGTTAGTTATGCCATTCGGTTTGACAAATGCACCTAGTACATTCATGCGCTTAATGAACCATGTCCTTAGAGCATTCATTGGCCATTTCGTGGTAGTTTACTTTGATGATATTTTGGTTTATAGCAAGAACATGGCTGAACATATTGATCATTTAGAATCGGTCATAAAAGTCCTTAGGGAGGAAAAGCTTTTTGCAAATCTTAAGAAGTGCACCTTTTGCACGGATAATCTTGTTTTTCTAGGCTTTGTTGTAAGTGCAGATGGTGTTAAGGTGGATTAGGAGAAAATAAAGGCGATCAAAGAGTGGCCTAGCCCTAAAACCGTTGGAGAAGTTCGGAGCTTTCACGGCCTTGCCGGTTTCTATAGACGTTTTGTTAAAGATTTTAGCACCTTAGCCGCACCACTTACCGAAGTAATCAAAAAGGATGTTGGGTTCAAATGGGAAGAAGCTCAAGAGAAAGCCTTTCAAGCCCTTAAAGAGAAGCTTACTAATGCTCCTATTTTGATTTTACCCGATTTTCTTAAACCTTTTGGAATCGAATGTGACGCCTCCGGTATAGGTATTGGAGCTGTTTTGATGCAGGATAAGAAGCCCATAGCCTATTTTAGTGAAAAGCTCGGTGGTGCCACCTTGAACTATCCGACGTATGACAAGGAACTTTACGCTTTGGTCCGGGCCTTACAAACGTGGCAACATTATTTATGGCCGAAGGAGTTCGTCATACACACCGATCATGAATCTCTTAAGCATCTCAAGGGTCAACAAAAACTCAATAAAAGACATGCAAGGTGGGTAGAATTCATTGAGACATTTCCGTATGTCATCAAGTATAAAAAAGGTAAGGATAATGTCGTAGCCGACGCATTATCCCGAAGGTACACCTTACTCTCAACTCTTGATGCCAAGCTTTTGGGTTTTGAACAAATTAAAGAACTCTATGATTCTGATCCGGATTTTCAAGAAATTTATAAAGCTTGTTCTAAGTTGGCTTCGGGCCGCTATCATAAGCAAGACGGGTTTCTCTTTTATGGGAACCGTTTGTGTATTCCTAAATGTTCTCTTCGAGATTTATTTGTTAGGGAAGCACACGGAGGGGGACTTATGGGGCACTTTGGAGTTGCCAAAACTCTTGAGATAATGAAGGATCATTTCCATTGGCCTCACATGGTAAGGGACGTTGAACGTATATGTGGAAGGTGTGTCACATGTAAAAAGGCTAAGTCCAAAGTGCAACCAAACGGTTTGTATACTCCTTTACCCATTCCTTCTCATCCTTGGACTGACATATCAATGGATTTTGTGCTTGGATTGCCTAGTACTAAAACCAAAAAGGATTCGATTTTTGTAGTCGTTGATAGGTTTTCTAAAATGGCGCATTTCATTGCTTTTCATAAAACCGATGATGCATCTCATGTTGCTAGTTTGTTCTTTAAGGAAGTTGTTCGTTTGCATGGCATGCCTAGAACCATTGTTTCGGATAGGGATACCAAGTTTCTTAGTTATTTTTGGAAAACATTGTGGTCTAAACTTGGAACTAAGCTCTTATTCTCTACTACTTGTCATCCGCAAACCGATGGGCAAACCGAAGTGGTTAATAGAACCTTAGGCACACTCTTGCGCACCTTGATTAAAAAGAATCTTAGGACTTGGGAAGAATGTTTGCCGCATATAGAATTTGCATACAATCATGCCGTTCATTCCGCTTCTAAGTTTTCGCCATTTCAAATTGTTTATGGGTTCAATCCCACCTCTCCTTTGGATTTGATGCCTTTGCCTTTGAGTGTAAGAACAAGCCTAGATGGAAAAAGAAAGGCCGAAATGGTGCAACAAATCCATGAGAGCGCTCGGAAAAATATTGAAGAAAAGACGAAGAAGTATGTCGAACAAGCTAACAAAGGCCGACGACATGTGGTCTTTGAGAATGGTGACCAAGTTTGGATACACTTAAGAAAGGAACAATTCCCAGCCGAGAGGAGTAGCAAATTGATGCCAAGGGTCGATGGGCCATTCACTATCACAAAACGGATCAACGACAATTCTTATCAAATTGATCTCCGAGGTAAGTATAACATAAGTTCAAGCTTTAATGTTTCAGATTTATCTCCTTTTCTTGTAGATGAAACGGATTTGAGGACAAATCCTTTTCAAGAGGGAGGGCATGATATGACTATGGACGAACAAGACTTGGAGCAGCTCGTAGCCGAGGAGCAACATGTAGCGGAGGAAGCTTTGGCCGACCCAACGGGCCCGATGACTCGTTCGAAGACAAGACTTCTCAACCAAGCCGTTAGCGGACTCCTTAGACACTTGAATCAGCCTACAAGCGAAGTTATCCAAACCACTTTGGTTTCGATAACAGCCCAAGACAATTGGTAATGGGCTAAGTGTTACTTGGGTACTCTTTTTCCCTTCTAAGGTTTTGTCCCAATGGGTTTTCCTTAGTAGGTTTTTAATGAGGCTTAAGTAACACTTCCAAAAACCCTATTATCAATTTGGCCCAGCCCATCCTAAAGAAGAAGAAGATTTTTGCAAATTTGAAGGCCAAGGGTCATTTGTTGTGTTCAATTTTCGTTTTAATGCTTTGTTATTTCCGAGTTGTCTTGGAGCTTGTTCCAAGACTAACTCTTCCTCTTCTCCCTTCTCTACTTAAGTCACTTGTACTTCTTCTTTGAGTTTTATCTAATCTTTTATCAAAAACTCTTTCAAGTTAGATCAATTTTCTTGTTCTTCTCTTTGGTGCGTAATATCCAACGACGAGATAAAGATCGGTAAATCAAAGGCCTTCCGTAACCTTTGTGCGACCATTCAATCCACTTCCTTTGCACCGAGTGATCTTCCCATCATTTTGATGCAAAGCCTATCTCTTACTCAACCTCAAGAGTGCCGATCTTAGGATAATTCTATCAAGGCCCTTATCAAATCACAGAAAAAATCCGAAATGGTGTTTACCGTTTACAAGACCTTGACGGAAATCTTGTTCAAAGGCCTTGGAACATTATCAACTTGAAAAAGTTCTATTGCTAAAGCAAACATATTCGAACTACGATTTGGCTTGATCCTATTATGGGTACGTAGGCAGCTCGCTAAACACGAGTCCAGCTATAAAAATAAAAATATTATTTCAATCATGGAATCTTGTTTTTATCCTCGGGCGTGAATAAAAAATACATTGCAAACAATGTGTAAATAAATATTTCTTGCTAAACAAAAATCAGATCTAGAAGGGTCTTGAATTACTAAATAGTTCTGCTCCTTGCCCTGCGAGGTCAACGATGCTCATAATGCAACCTGGCATGTTTCCATACTCCTGAAGTCCTAGTTCGATCCAATCGGAAGGATGGGCTTCGAGGCGTTGATGCTAATTAACTGGCCTCTTCACGACGGCCTTGTAGAAGTTGAGAAAATTAACGGATGGGACTGGCCGAATCTGGGGACTTGTGAGGAAACAATTAAATGTTGAAGCGCAGTTTGAAATAATGTAGGAAATTTATTCAGTTAAGTCCTAGTTTCTACCCAAATTCGATGACCAGTGAATTCGAAGGAGTTCGGAAGAACTCTGAGTAGAAAAATTATCTATGCGGAAGAAGAACCAAAACTTCCTCCAGACGTTGTCCTTTAAGGGCAGGCCGTCAATAAGATTCCGATCCGCAATCGGATAAAGGGCATAATACCCAGAAGTTTGGGATTCACGAGCCTGGAAAAGTTCCAAGAGTTTGCAAAGTCCCAGCGAGTAGCCCGCCTCCACCGCAACAGTAAAGGTACACAAAAGATACCGGAGCATGTTGGGCGACATCTGAGAGAAGGCAATTCCCAGATGGTTGAGGTAGGTGAGAAGTATCTCAGGAAGGGGAAAGAATAAGCCGCACCCTTTGAAATAAATTTCATAGGCGCAGCAGTAACCTTCTCGCCCCGACTCAGGAGACTCGAAGGGTTCCAGAACTATCATATCCACCTCAGGGGGGATGTGACATAGTCTTCGAAGATCGTCAAGAGAATCGACAGTCGATTCACTCTGAGGGTGAAGATCAAACTCGTCTCCGGTATGGATTTGAGGTTCGGATCCTTCACCCATGAGAGCTTCGAGGTCATCAACTTCATACTCGCGAAATTCGGGAGAAAGGTTCGACATTTTATAAAAAGGATTTTTTACCGAAAGGAAACAATGACTTCTGTAATAAGAATGAAAGTTCTCTAAGTAAAGAAGATAAGATGGAAAAGTAATTTTACCTCTTAGAACCCTAAAGTATGATGGGAAACCGCCTCGAGAGTATTGGGAAGTGGGACAGTTTTTCCCGCAGTATTAATATAAAATTAAGAAATTAATGATGACGGTTGTCAGGGATATCAAATCACTTGATTATCCGAGATCAGCGTAATAGCGTAAAACATGGAATAATTCCAGAATGTTAAAGATCTCGAGTCATTAATTACTGTTTACTTAAGTCTTCCAAGACGAGTACTCAGCTAGCAAGACTTGGGGGTCTAAATGTTGGGGTCGGATCCCACACATTTTCGGTAGGATCCACTTGGATCTGTCCACGTCATTATTACATAATAATCCTCTTGGAATTAAAGATATTTATTATAAGGATCGCACTTAACCAGTCGGGAGTTCGATTCAGTCTACTAAAAGAGTTCGATCTTTACCAGTACGGAGTTTGCTCTTATTCAACATACAGTTCGCATAGAAAAACGCCGAAGCGAGGAGAATACTGTTCGGGGTTCGCGGTAGCATCAAAGCATGGGAGTTCGGAGTCAGCAAGAAAGAGTTCGAAAGGCCCACGTGAAGCCCAAGACAAGTTCAAATTCAAGCCGTTTCGGTCAAAATGTAACTTGTGTGATTAATGCGGATCAATATGATTACGAGTAGTAAATAGCCGCATTAATCATGTTTTCTCTATAAAAGCAACCTCAAACGCATGTGTTTGAGGGACACAATCTTTTTACTCCTTACTATCAAGCAATACAACATACTTTTTCTTTCACAATTTCGCAAGGCTTCTTATTATTTTATTCTTATCAAAATCCTTTACTTTATTAGTTTCTTGGTTATTTTTCTTTTCGATTTCTTATTTTCATCCATTGATTTTAGAGTTTTTCTCCACAACAATACTTAAAAACAATCGAGTGTGAATCCTACATCCACAATGGAGATGATGTATGGGAAGAGTTGGATACCGAAGATGAGCTTTAGCTCGCAGCTTCAGAGCCAATGTCGACCGACACCACCTGGTGTCGATCGACACCCATTTGTTTCCCGTGGAGATCGACGTTTGACGAAGAGTTGTCGACCGCTACAGCTTCTCGAGGCTCGATAGCAAGCCTCAGTGTCGACCGACACCACCTAGGTGTCGATCGACACCACCTCGCCAAAACACATGTTTTGACGTTTGATGCAGAAGGGTCGACCAGTCATGATACAGTGGAGTCGACACCATCTCAGAGTGTTGACCGACACTCACCTAGTGTCGATCGACACTGGGTCCGAACAACTCCATATGTGCTTGTTTTCCCACCTACAACACCTGTCTACACGCCTCCAATCCCTTTTCCTAGGAAGCATTGCTCAAAGTAAGAGATTCAGGATGCACGCTGCAAGGCTATTGATGTGAGTCAAATTAAGACCTAAGACTACTCTCTCAAATAAGAGATCGTGTGTAGCACTTTAGGGTCGAATTCTACAAAGCTCTCGTGTTCACACAATAGACTAACAGGTTTCGAATTAAGCTAAACAGAATATAAGAATATTAAAATAAAGAAAGCAATTAAATTCGGGTTTTAATTCAGATGAGGAAAACGTTAGGCTTAGGGATTTCTCAGGAAATAAACTAATAGTAAATCTAGCAAATTAATTAGGATTATTTAATGAACCGTTCTAGAACTCAAAGCACTAATGAATAGCTAACCACCTCTCAATGCGCTGACTAACAAGTCTAATATCAGTAATTCCACCTCTCGATGCGAATTCTTAGATCTAGACTAGAATTAAATTCAGGTTTGATATGTTCACCTTAGTAGATAGGCCGATTCTTATTATACACCTATAAACCAGGCTCATCTAAAGTAGTTCAGGTAACAAGTGCCCTCTCGGATCAAATACCTATTATCCTAAGATCAGGTTCTAGTTAGCTACTCTAGAACAAGCATTAAGAACAACCTAGATGAAGAACTCTATGGATTAATCCTAACAGGCAATCAATTTACTAGTTCATCTAAATCCCTAATGAGAATCCCTAAACCTAACAAGCAAACTACTCAGACATGGAGATTGAAACAAACAACATGTTATGAATAGAAAGCATAAAGAAATTAAGAGAAGAAGTAAAAAAGTTTAAGAAATCTTCTCTGGAGGAGCTCTCTCCAATTATCTCCCAAAGGGTTCAAGCTCCAAAGTACAATATAATGAGAATATGAGAGATTGAGAGATGTCTCTAAAACAAAACCCTAAAAATCTATATATATGTTCTTAAAAATGTGCAGGGACTTCTTTGAAAATAGGGAGAACTTCTGGGGTGAATATGCAAATCTTCATAACTTCAATTAGACGCGAAATTCAATTGCCGTCAGATCTTGGTGTCGACCGACACCAGGGGTGGTGTCATTCGACACTTGCACGTATTTTCGTCTCCGGATTGCTCGCGCAGCATAACTTCTCGGTTTTACTCCAGAATGATCCATAATCTCCAAATTGGTCCCGAACGTGTAAAAACCTGAAAAGACTCAAAAACACTCTAGAAACAACAAAAAGACTCTAAAAACAATACATATATCATGGCTAAAATCGGTAAAATCCGTGATATATCAGCTATCATGGAGAAGATCTAGACTACTCTTCCTAAAATCAATCCTGAAACATCTTCTCCACCACTTGAGCGATATGTCAAGAGATTGGTCAACAATGGTATTTGTGCTGAGGAAGCTACTTTGCTCACCAAGGATCCAGTTTGATTGTGCTGCAAGAAGCCAAGAAGGAGAGAAAGAAGAAAGTGGTTGTGTCTGAACACATTATCTCGATCATTCAGAGTCGAATGCCTGAAAAGCTACCTGACCCAGGAAGCTTTGTTCTTGATTGCTCCAGCATCAATCTGATGCCACATTTAATTGTTGTGCGCCTCGGTATGACTACTTACAGGCCCACAAGGATCACTTTGCTTCTCACAGATCGTTCTAAGCGAATTCTCGATGGTATCATAGAAGATGTTCCCGTGAAGATTGGTGAATGTCTCATACCTGCTGATTTCGTGGTACTGGAATACGATGAAAAACCCAAGGATCCTTTTATCTTGGGTAGAGCTTTCTTAGCCACAACTGGTGCGAAGATTGATGTGAAGAAGGGACAAGTTTCGTTGGATGTGTATGATGTGAAGATGAATTTTGACATGAAAGGACCAAGTACACCTCCTATTCTCAGTGGTAAGTCCTTCTCTGTTGAATCTACACGGGAATCTGCAAAGGAATCGGGTTCTACTGCACAAAAGGAGCCCGACATTGCTCAGCCTCCAAGCCAGTGTCGTTCATATGGACCGGTGTCAACCGACACCACCTGTGTCGATCGACACCAACGACGAGCAGAGAAGCGAATTTTGGCGAAAACAGCTCTTGGGACTGCAGACACTGCCAAGTGTTCGGGAGCTATTCTCAAGCCATACACAGCACCTCGCCCACGCTTTCCACGCCTTGATCAGCAAAGGTATTTCTCCTCTCCTCCTCATCCTTTACCTTCTTCACTTAATACTTCCATATCTTCGAAGAAGGCTTCATAGGTAAATGAGCCACAAGATTCTCGAGTGCTTGTTTCTTCTGTTGATGCAGGACAAGGAATAAAGGACACCGCTGCAGCTTCTACAAGCTTCCTTGGACATGAGCACGCCTCCACTGCTTACACTCCACCATGGATGGCAAGGCGTCGCTCCTCTGAGAAGTCTTCAAACACTTCTCATGCTCCAACTCGCTCATGAATCCCGACATAGTCAAGCTAATGACTGAAAACAAGCACTTCGTGGGAGGCAAACCACTGGTATGTTTTTCGTTTTTCTTTTCTTTTGTTCATGTTTTTCTTTTTATTTTATTTTCGCTTACTCCGGATTTGAATGCCACTGGGGACAGTGTCTTTTAAGTCTGGGGGAGGTAGTTACTAATTGTGTTTTTCTTTTTGAGTCTTATTTTTCTTTTTCTTTTGAGTCGTTTTATTGAGTCAAACTTTTTGTTGGAAATTATGATCTTTTTCCCTAGAGTATTGCCTGGTTAGTTTAATGCTGCAGATTCAATTCATTCCGACTAATGGAAAATCCAGAGAGTTGATCAATAGACTAGAGGACATCCACGTTTCCAACACAATCCGCTAAAGCCTAAGCAAAGTTTATACTCTTCACCTTGTTAATACGGTTAGTATTCTCAGAACTTGACTCCTTGTTCATACCTGATAAATAAGACCAATGTAGAAAAAGAATGGTACTCTTCTCCCTTACTCTAGAAAAAAAAAAGATTGAGATGATTTTCTTTTGGAGTAAAGAGATAGGAAAATTTCCCGTGATCTCATTATTTTACTTTAAGAGGAATGGTCACACGAAGGTTGGAAGTGAGGTTAGGAACATTTCCGATGATACAATTATTCGCCTACACCTTTGAAGTTAAAAAAAAAAAGGTTTGAAAAAGAATAAGTCTGGGGAGAGAAAGAGTACCTAAGTGTGTAAAATGGTATAGTACGAGAATCAGTCTAGAAATTTCTTGAGTACTAATTTTATTGATGAGATTTATGCGATGAGGGCTATAGGATATAGTTGTGGAATTTGGTTTGGAATTTGGAATGTTAAGAATGCTTGCAGAGAATTACATGACGGTTAGGATTTGATGCGATCTGCTAGGCATTTGGATTTGGTTTGGATGATCAAGGTAATAGGCTAGAGAAATTGGGAGTTTCTATGTTTTCAAACTTCTTCCACGGGTTCGGTTTTTGTGTGTTTTCTTGAGGGCAAGCAAAAGCTAAGTCTGGGAGAGTTGTTATATCCCGGATTTCACCAATTTTAGCCATGATATATGTGTCAGTTTTAGAGTCTTTTTGTTGTTTCTAGTGTCTTTTTGAGTCTTTTTCAGGTTTTTACACGTTCGGAACAAATTTGGAGAAAATGAACCATTTTGGAGCTAAACCGGAGATTTAGAGCTGAGGAACGAATTCGGCATCAAACCAAGGCATGAGTGTCGACCGACACCCTTGGAGTTTTAAAGCCCGAAGAATCAACCCAGAAGACTTCCCTATTTGCATCTTTAGTCCCTGCACGTTTTTGGAGATATTATAAGTAGTTTTTAGGGTTTCTTATTTCATTATCTTGTTTACCCTGCAATCTTGTTTTCTGCTTTTGGTTTGTAATTCTCTGAGCTTGAACCCTTTGGAAGAGAATTGGAGAGAGCTACTTTGAGAGATTTCAAATCCTTGTTAGAGAGAAGATTTATTCTAAACTCTATTCTCCTTTTGATTTCTTATTTCAATTTATTCAAACATGTTTTCGGTTTCATTAATCATGTCTGAGTAATCACCCTGTTAGGTTTAGGGATTCTCATTAGGGATTTAGATGAAGTAGTAAATCAGTTACCTGTTAGGATTAATCTGTAGAGTTCTTCACTTTAGGTTGTTCTTAATGCTAGTTCTACAGTAGCTAACTAGAACTTGATCATAGGATAGTAGGTTTTGATCCGAGAGGACGCCTGTTACTGGAACTATCTTAGGTGGGCAGAGATTTCTAGATTCATACGAGAGGTGGTCTAGGAATATTTGTGAACATATCAAACATGTTTTTAATGCTAGTCTAGGTCTAGGAATTCGCATTCGAGAGGGTGGAATTACCTGATATTAGATTAGTTAGTTAGCGCATCTGAGAGGGTGGTTAGCTATACTTTAGTGTTTTGAGTTCTGAACGGTTCGCTAAACAATCCTAATTAATTTGCTAGATTTATTATTAGTTTATTTCCTGAGAATTTTCTTAAACATGATGCTTTAATCTATTGATCTTTTTACCTGATAAAATTGTCTGCTCGCTTTATTTTAATTCATATTGTTTTATTTAGCCTAATTTCGAAACTGTTAGCTTATTGTGTGAACAAAAGAACTTTGTGGAATTCGACCCTTAAGTGCTGCAATTGATCTCTTATTTGAAAGACTAGTTCTAGGAGTTAATTTGACTCATATCAGCAGGAAGAGAGGAGCTCTCTAATGGTAGTGGCTCCTTCGCCTTGTTGGGATTTGAACAAGTTATTGTAGTAGTCTGAGATGACTTCAATGATTTTTTCCTCTCTATAGAAGCTCTGGTCCGAATCATCTTCTATGACAGAGAACTTTTTTACTGTTTTTCTTCCTTTTATTATAGCATTGAAATAACCTGTGTTTCTGTCACCCAAAGTTAACCAAAGTTGACGGCTTCTCTATTTCCAAAACTCCTCATCTTCCTTATAAGCTATTTGCAGGTCATTATTGATTGAAGAAATCATCATACTGTTGGAGAGAGAACTACTAATTGCCAGATCCTTTCATCTAATTTGAACATATTTAATAAAATGAGTGTATGTAGACGAGTGGTATTATTTTGGGAAAAATGTCGAAAAATGCGCCAAGTTTCAAATTTGGAACGATTAAAGCAGGAACTCTCGAAATGTCTCTTTAATCACAAAGTTTCTGTTGACCTATATGAAAATAGCTAAGTTTTCGTTGACCTGGCCAAATTAGGCATCCCGTTAAGTCCCCGTTATAATGACACTGACGCTGTTAACAATCCGTTACAAGTCTCCGTTAGATCAAAACGACGTCGTTTGAAAACTTCAAAACGACGTCGTTTCACCAGAAAATAAGAAGGAAAAATGGCATCTTCAAATATTGGAACTGCTGACTTGTTACACCAATAAGAGACACTCAACCATTAAGCTACGAGAACATTTTAATGTTATAACAAACAGAACATATATATATATATATATATATATATATATATATATATATATATATATATATATATACTAAAAATAACATTATACAATTAATTAGAAATATATGCAATTAATTAAAAATAACAAAACTAAAAAATAATAATAACCAAAAATACAAATATTAAATATACTTATCATATTTAGGTTTAGGTTTAAACACAAATAAGTTTAGGTTTTTATAATTTAGGAAAGAATAATTTTCCAAAATAGAATAAAATCTTTATATATATATAATTATATATTTAAAATTTTGAAATATATATTTAAGGTAAGTATATTTAATATTCGTATATGTTTGGTTATTAATTTGTTTTTAATTTTGTTATTTTAAATTAGTTGCATATATTTTTACCTAATATATGTTGCCAGTTTTTAGTATATATACACGTACTATTTAGGGTAACAGGTCAGCAATTCGAATCTTTGAAGATGCCATTTTTCTTTCTTATTTTTTGGTGAAACGACATCGTTTGAAAACTTCAAAACGACGTCGTTTTGATCCAACGGAGACTTGTAACGGATTGTTAACAGCGTCAGCGTCGTTCTAACGGGGACTTAACGCGATGCCTAATTTGGCCAGGTCAACGAAAACTTAGCTATTTTCAGATAGGTCAACAGAAACTTTGTGATTAAAGAGACATTTCGAGAGTTCATGCTTTAATCGTCCCAAATTTAAAAGTTGGCGCATTTTTCGACATTTTTCCCGTATTATTTTAGATGGTATAAATATATATATTTTGCTATTACAAAAAAGATAGAATTTAAATTTTTGTCAATTTATATTTTGGTTCTTGTAAAATTGTACTTGTTGCAATTATTTTGTTGTTATGATCGAGAAATATGTTTCTTAGTAATTAAAAGATATTGTAAAACAATACACTTCGTTCCACTATTTTTGTTAGATATAGATTATTTTTCTCTTTCTTTTTCTTTTTTTGTGGTGAGATAAAATTTGTAAAATGAAATTATTTGGTTTGATCCTTCTGGTCAGCCTAACTTATCGACACTAAATTCACTCCATCCTTTAATTTTGTGTTAAATTTAGTTACGCCATTAGAAATATTCAATAATAGTGAACCAATTTTTACCAACAAAACTCTATAAATTATGTTTATTTCAATCTTTAGATTCATATTAATCGAAAAAATATTTTACTTCAAAACAAAAAAATGAATAATCTCTTAGGTTTCATTTTTCTTATTGCTATGTATTTTGGATTGCGTGAGGCATCTAACTGCTGGGATCAGAAGGTAGAAATTCAAAACAGACTCGGTCCAGGTCGTATTCTAAAAGTTGGATGCAGTGATTCACCAAACACCACCCACTGGTTGAAATTCAATGAGAATTATTTACTTTCATCTGGCCAAAGAAGACAAAATATCTTTGCCAACAAAAAAAGAAGACAAGATATATGGGTATGTCACATTGTTCACTGGCCTACAAAACAACCTTATGCATATGATCTTATGGCAGAATTAGGATCAAGACTTCCCCCATGTATACATGGGTTTCGCTCATGGATTGCTAAAGTTGATGGAATTTACTATGAGCATAATAAAATTAAACCAGGGTACCGCCTACTTGGATGGAAAAAAGTGGATACTAATACTATAGAAAACTAATGTAAGAGTTGCATATCAATATTTTTTTTTAAAACTTATTTTATTAAACTAATTAGTATTCAAGAATAAAGTGGGTACTAATACTCCAGAAAACTAATGTAACAGTTGCATATCAATTATGTTCTTTTTATTTTATTTTATTTTATTAAACTAATTAGTATTCAAGAATAAAGTTGTTTGCTTTGTAAAGTAATTTATCATTGCATGTTGTTACAAAAAAGGTTTTAACTTCAATAAAATACTACAAGTACACAATAACAATTGCGATAGTATTTAGGAATCGAATCCACATGGATCAAGTGAATACACGGTGAACTGTATTGATTTAAATATGGCTAGGATGCAAAAGAGTTTTCTGAAACTCAGTGTTCAATTGATAAATAAAATCATTTAATAAAAATATCGGGAAAAATGAATCAAGAGGGTTCATGACAATAAAAAGATAATTAAACAAGAATCTATTAGAAGTTGTTCTTGAACTCAAAACACGAATATAAAATTATCATATTCTCATACGAAATAACTATATATGAAATGACACTTCTAGCAACTAAACTGTCGTTTGTCAATAGTAGTCTAAGCAAGTATTATGTGTAAGTTTGATATGTTCACAAAAAACCTTCACATCAACTGTTGGTTGGCCGATGATTCCTCCAACCCGACATCTTACGAGACTGCATCGGTTTCTCGACCGAGGATTCCGCCTCAATATCCACCATCATTACAACAACGACCTCTTCGTAAGCCACATCAAGCTTCTCAAACTCCGCCACTGTACCAGAATCCTCATCCACAACAGCCGCCTCTTCCAATTCTGGAGTACCAACAGCCTCTTCCACTGGAGCATCAACCGCCTCCTCCGCCTAATCAGGAGCATCAAGACTATCAACAATTGTTGGATAATTTCTCCAAATTTACATATAATCATCCATTTTCGGGCAAATGTTAAAATTAGAAGAAGAAATTTGCTGGAAACAAAATAACAACCCTAAATGATCTTAAAGTTGAAATGGTGATTGCTGACTCTCACACCCTTAATCGGCTCTAGATTCACTTCTTCATCTTAACTTCTTGGTTTTTGTTCCAAAACGTTCCATTATCTCCAAATGCATCCCGATCATAGAAATACCTGAAAATACTCAAAATGGACTCTAGAAATAAGAAAGTGAGACTCTAAAAACCATACTTTTATCATGGCTAAAAACCATGATATATCAATTGTGAAAAACTTTCTTCTCCAACTTTATTCAATTATCTGTCGGCGCGTGGAAAAATCATAAAAAAAAAAAACTATTTGTCAAAGCCCAAACAAGTCTATGGATGAGGCCATTTAGGCCTTTTACCGTTTGTTAGCGGTGTGGATAGACCTCTAGGGGCCAAGCGGGATACATCCTGACCTGCAAATGGAAAAGGAAGTTCGACGTCAATGAGGCGTTCTAAACAAACTATGTAATTAAGCCCATCTATGTTGCCGGAGCAGCCAGCCACTCGAACCTGCAGCTTCTACCATTTTTGAGTATTTTGGAATACAAAAATCATGAGGACCGGTTTCAATCACCATGTCCATTAGCCATCCCATTGAGTGCTATATATCTAGCCAAAAAAAAGAGCATGTTCCCCATCACCAATTTGAAATTGCAAAAATGTTGCTGCCAACACTACAAGAAAGAAGGTATGCTAACGTCGGTTATACTTAAGTTTAACGTCGGTTATAAACCGAAGTAAATATATTAGCATCAGTTTTAAAAACGACGTATCATTCGCCGACGTGAATATTTTCAACGTCACTTCAATAAACGACGTCAAGTTTAAAGTCAGATTAATAACGTCGGTTTTGTGTCATTTAGCAACGGTTTATAAACCGACGTTATGTGCAATTATTTTTTTTAGTTCTGTTAATACTTTTTCTTCTTTCTTCTCTTTTTTACATTTAACTAGGTCCGGACCCGCACGTACGTGCGGGATTTTATATTATAAGATATGTATTATATAACATATAGTCAATACATTTGTGTTAATATAGTATGTAAGTAAATTTTTTTTTTTTTTTGTTTCTTGTGTTAATTAGTTAATAGAATAGATACAATAATATTAGAAACTTAAAGTGAAGATGTTTTTTCTGTGTTTAAAATAAAATTTGGTACATAACTTTGTTTTTTTTTTTTTATTGGTTTTAAAGTTTGAAAATTTTAGATCAGTAAGAATGTAGTAATTTGTGTATGGTGAATGATTGGATAGCTTTGTTTGGTTTTGTTGAATTATTTAGAAATTTGCAAAATTGGTGTGTTTTATTTTGAAAGATTGAATTTTGATTATGCTTTTTACTGAATATTTTTTTCTTAAATTATAAAATTATTTATTTTGTGAAACAAAATTATTGTTTGTAATTTGTTGCAATGTTAATTTATGTAAACGATTGACCCAAAGCAAAACCTTTTCATGGCCCATAAATGAATAACAAATCTATTGTATTTGAGCTGGAATTATTGTAGCCCATTTAAAATAGTATTGAAATCGATCCACGGTTTCGTTTATTTGTTTATATTTAATATATTGATTCTCTTTTTCTTTCTTTTTTGGACAAATTATTGTCGAACGAACAATATGTGTCTTATCGCAGAACATTTAACGAAAACCTACAAATCAGAAGATGATACGATCTTTGAATCAATGAAAAAAATTGTCGATAATCAACCTATTACGTCTTCGTTTATCAAATTTTCATCTCAGATTCGGAATTCTACAGAGGTAAGGTTTTTAAAGATTCTTCTTCAATCAATCTATTTCTAAAATTTTCCGATTCGATTTACAATCTTTGAAATTCTGTATTTTAATAGAATCTTGGACAATGACTGTGAATAACCCAAACTTGCATGTGTGAGTATTGTCAATTATATTTTTTGTTTAGATCCGAATTTGATTTTCTGAATTTTTTGTGTTCAACCGGGTAACTCAATCTATCTACATGAATCTTGAAAGCGTTGGAGTTAATAGAGTTTAAAATTGGATTGCGTATAGATTTTGACAATCGATTTTGTTTCCTGATAAGTGTTAACATTTAATTTGTTCCTAAATTGATTTCAGATAATTATAAAGATGATGATTTTGCCCAATGAAGACGATGTACAAAGATAAGTTTTCTGTTACGGCTCTATTCAAACAAATAATGTTTTTAATATATATGGTCCTGATGATACAAAGTTCCATGTTTACAAAGAAGTAAAAAATTTCGAGTTTTAGTCTTTTAAAGAAGGCAAATTTGATGTCGTTTAGAAGCCATAACAGAATCTGGAAGCAATGTTAAAGGTTAGTGAGTTGTTAAGGATTCAAATTTGGTTTAATCCATAATAATATTTAGCTATTGTCATTGTTTCTGAATTAGTAGAATTGTAGAAGATATCATTACTTTTGTCATTGTATGTTTTAAAACTTGACAAAATTTTCCTTTTTGTTTGTTCAATGTATAGTGAGATCTCAATTGATAGAAATTTTTTTTGTTTATTAGATTTACCTACTTTTTTTGACTTTAAGTTAAGGTAGATCATATATAGTACATAGTTTTGCCCTAGTATGTTAAAAACAAAGTAGTAATTTAGAGATTAGAGGTAGTAAAATTTATTGTATTGTTTCAGAAGTATTTTTAAATTTAAACTTGTTTATAACAAAATTAATGTGTTAAGGTGAAGCATCATTTGCAAGTAACATAAGAATATGGAGAAGGGAAGAGAAATGTTGTCATTGGACCTATCCAGAAATCTATACGTAAAAAGGTTAGTGGGAACATTATTTTTACATTAGTGTTTCTATTCATATTTTCTTGGTATGTTAAATTGAAAGTAGAATATAATAGATTCAAACTACTTAACTTTCTGAAAAGTTGCTTGGTATTCAGTTTTCACCTTTACAGCTACTGATTATGAAATAGTTGACATAATTTTACTTACGAAAACCTGTTACTTTTGTTATACAAAGTAATTCTGTTTTAAATATAACGTTTGAGATTTTGGAGAAAGAAAATAAATGAGTAAAATAACACTTAGGGGGGTGTATTGAATTAAAGATTTGGGTGGATTTGGTGGAATTTAGGAAATTTTGGATTTTGAGAAAGTTATGTGATTTTTTAGGATACTTTTGGTGGAATTGTTAGAATTTTCATTTTAGAAAAGGAAATACTTGTTTGTTATTTGGTGAGATTTAAGAGATAGTATTGGATGATTTGGTGAGATTTTTAAAACAAAAATAGGAAAACTGGATTTACAAAAAAAACTTATCTCCAACATTGTCTAGAAAATTTGGGATCTCTTTGCAACGTTGCTTTACAAAAAAATAGAAAAATTGGATTCTCTCTGCAACACGTTCCAAAACACGTTCAACGTTGTTTGTGGTAAAAGATAAAGAAATCATGGTGTGTTGTGGTTCTAAAAAAGTTTATGTTTTTGTATTAGGACTTCAAATTAAAAACTTGAAACTGAGAGAGATTTTGTTGGTAATGAATTTGATTTGCCATTGAAATCTTTTGTTTTTTTCTGCAAGTGAAGAACAAAAAAAAGTGACAGATTTGTTTTGACTTTTGACGATGAGAATGAGAAAGTGAAAGGACAACTTCTCTTATGTTTATTTTGTTAAAAGAAGTTTTTTCCAAATAACACCTCTCAAGGTGTGATTTCTTTAATTGAATTTCTCATGTAAAATTGTATCCAAAGTCTCCCAAAATCAATGTTATGGCTTTTTTAAAAAAACAAAGTTGTGTTTTCAATAACAGTTGATTTGATATCAAGTTTAGAAATTATAGTTTGAATAACAAGAGATTGTGAGTGATTTTATTGAAATCTCAATTTCAATAACATTGGATTTGAGAAGAGTTTTAAAATCACAAATTCAATAACAGGTGATTTTAATAAAAACCCAAAATTTTCTAAAATCCTAGTTCCAATACACCCCCCTTAGTTCATGATGTTGTAACGTTTCTTGAATGTAGGCAAGAAAAAGGAAAAAACATTGCTTCTCTTCAAATCTATGATTTGGATAATTCTCTGTTTTTCTGAAAAACATTGCTTCCCATGTTTTAACTGTAAATCATAAAGAAAAAGAATAGTTAGAGTAGAAGTGAATTAGTAAAGAACCAAAATTAGATGAGAGAGGAAATATTTATTGATACCTATTACATAAAATTTGTGCTAAACATCATAGCCATTTTGTTTAAACTATAAAAGAAGATGAAAAATGCAAAAAAGCTTTGAATGATTGTGAGTTCTGAAATGTCAATCGAGAAGAGTATATATACTATTAACAGATAGGGCTATAGTTTTTAGGGTTAACCATTGAATAATTGAGAATATATTTACGTATCAGAATTTAAAACAAACCTTAATCGAATATGCTCGATTTGATAGAATTCACATATTGTGTTATTGTTAAATTAGGCAAATATAATAAATGAGATTAGATCTTTCTGAAAACAATGAAATCGAAAATTGTATGTGTTCCTTATATTTTCTGATTTAATTGGTATCTTTCTTAAAAACACTCGTGCAAATATTAGTTGATTTATCTTTTATTTGTATTTATCTTCAAAGATTAGAATTCGGAAGTATTAAGATTTGTTAGTTATACAAATTACCAAAAAAAAAGATTTGTTAGTTATACAGATTACAGAATTCTCTTTAAATCATAACTAATATTTTTGGCAATTGCTTTCTTTAACAGATACAGAATATCTCGGAGTGCAATATTTGGCATCACATTGAATATTAACCCTCACAAGGATCGAATTTTATATCAACGTCCGGATCCGTATTAGAAGCCCAAGATCCATCTGGTAGCTCGACACCCGTTCATAGGGTCCGCGTGTTTATCCGGAAAAATACCCAGGATCCGCGTTTTTTTTAATGTGTAATTGTTGAGTTTAACCTTAAACGAAATCTTTTTGTTTACTCTTACAAATTAAAAATTCTAATGACATTCCTTGTAATATTCTACCCTTCATAAAGTTATTTTATATCTAATGCTTCCCAATTAATAGTATAGATTTTCATTTTCTTTCTTTAGAGCAAGTCTATTGTCCCTCATATCCCCAAATGAGTGAGTACATATGAGATAGCAACGGATCCAAACAACCCCCAAATATTTTGTCGAAGAGAATAACTGCCATATTAGTTTAAAGGCATAAACTTTCGAGGAATCACGCAATTGGCGAATCCCTAAGAAATCAAAAGTTATCCACAAAGTTAACTAAGACTCTATCTTGCCGTTGGACAGCTTCTATCTTTCTCCATGTTGTCTCATCAAGGCGAATTTTCAATATCGTTTTATTACTTCATTGACTACGAAAACTTAATTGTTTTTGTTGATGTCGAATGACTGATTGTTTCTTTGCTTCCATGTTTTTTATCCTTTTGCCATGGAACCAATTTATAGGATTTGCTTCATTATAACTCCTAATTTTTTTATTTTCAATGAAATATTGACACTCTTAACAAAAAAAAAGATAATTAAAATATTAATCGGAAAAACTGAACTGAAACCTAAACATTTTACACAAAAAAATCAAAATACTAGAACATAAATCTAACCAATGTTTTTTAGGTAATCAAATTACATCAATTATATATAAAACTTCTTAATTAACGTTATCAAAATTACTAAAAGTTTCTTAAACCAAAAGTTAATAATCCAAAATTATTCATAATTTTCTGAAATACCCAAACAAAAATCAGATCTTTATCCGTTCAGTTCATGTAGTGATTTTATATAATCGAAATATACATATGCACAATACACTATATGGTCCATTATTTAAAATATATTTCAGATTTATACCTGCTATTATCCATTATAACATCATAATATCAAAAAAATTTAAAGAATTTATTATCTCACACAGTGTTTTAAAAAGTGGTATAGATGGTTGGTTACCTAAAGCATGTGGCTAGGCCTTCAGATGATACCTAGACGACACATTCAACCGATTAAAATTGCATAGGCTTCGTTATATTGTATTTTTCACCTTCACCAATTCCTTAATATCTGTTATTATTTAGACCCATTGTCTAATCAGTATATGTCTTATTGTGTTTTCTAAAAGATTAATCAATCATCTTTCCAGCTCTTGTTGTTAAACATAATTTAGACAATACTTCATCTGTTTCATACTCTCTCCGTTTCAGTTTAGTTGTCGTTTTAGGATTAAAAATTTGTTTCATAATAGTTGTCCTTTTTGGTTTTCAATGCAAATGTTTGGTGAAAATTAATGTTTTGTCATTAATGTTTTAATGTTTTGACCAATGAAAAAATTATAAAATATATTAATAAAGGGTAAAACAAAAAATTTAATGATTTTCTTAATTTGTGTGCAAAAACCTTAAAAGACAACTAAAACGAAACGGAGGGAGTAATAAACTTTTCACACAAATTAAGAAAACATATTAAAAAATTTCTTGTACCCTTTAAATTTAAATTGACTTTTGGTATTCTTCTATAAACTTGAGGTTAAATTCAAAATTTTATACAAAGTATTACATTGAAAATCTAAAACGACACTTATTTTGAAACGCAAAAATAATCCTAAACGATACTTTTTTCGAAACAGAGGGAGTACAATATATACTATTAACCGATAATTTGGTAAGTTTTACCGGAAATAAACAAAAACAAAAGTATTTTTTTGGGGAGTTTATTCTCGTTATTATGAAGTTACTATTTTATTTTATTTTGATAAATATTTTTAACAAGTTGGTATATGGAAGATTTACTTTTTTATATGTTACTGGTTGAGCATCTAAAAGCACCTCCATTTGAGTTTTTTTATTAAGATACTTTCTCATTAAAATAAGAGAATGTAAAGAAATTAAAAGCATGAGAGAACGAGACAAAGGTTTTTACTTACGAACTTTGAGTATAGTAATTAGAATTTTCAATTACACTTGTATCTTTTTAATTAGTTCTTTTTTTACTTTCAGCTTAAAAAATAAAACTGTGCTAGAATATTAATATTTTAAAATTAATACTTCTTCTAGGTATGTTAACCATTGGAGATGTTGTAAACGTAAAGTGTGTAATCTATTTTCTAGGTGCATTGACTATAAAATAAGTTTGGGAAATCAATACAACAAGGCACGTGTAACTAAAATATGGTGAGTTAATGATAAAAGACTTTTATTTGCACCTACAATATTATAGTCAAACAGTAGTGCATTTTTAGCTTGTAAAATGGATAATATGAAAATTGAAAAATTAAGTATCTAACTATAATTCATCTTTTATTAGTTTTTTCTCTTAGCTTCTGTAAATTTGATAAACTATCTCTACGGGTATAACAAATTTCTTAGCGAGATAATAAAATAGATATCGATAAATTATAAACTGTTGCGTCTGTTTCAACATCATTTCCGGCAGTTTTTTCGATGTTTATATCTGGTAGCAATGATAATATTTACCGATTTTTTATGGTGAGGATGGTATTATCGGCGGTGGTATAAGATAATATATAAGTTAGCTCATACCAGTCTTATAATAAACGTTTTACACGAAAAATATGATTTTACCATATAAATTATAAATATGTCGCGATACAATCTGATTTACATTGTTAATCAAGTAAATAACATGATGAATAGTATTCTCGACGTCAAATAAACAATGCTTACTTTGCTGCTAAATCTAAATTCGTTGTCTCGTTATTTTGTTTATTAGCGCGCGCAAAAAGAATATTTTAGCATTTTTTGAGTCAAAAGAGAGAGAAACTAAACAAAAAGAAAAGAAAGGTCATATTCTTAAATTTAATCTTCTGGGGTTTTACACTAAGTTGCATGGAATCAGAAGCGGATGCGGGGAAGCGGGGAAGCGGGGAAGCGTGGAAGCGATTTTTTCAAAAATTTACGATATGGGTACGTTTTGGAAGCGTGTAATATATATATATATATATATATATATATATATATATATATAATCAAATGTGATTAAATAATTTAAATGTGATTAAATAACTCTTGTCTTAAATAAAAGAGATCCAATACTTAATTAAGTTGATTAGAGATTAAAAAAAAAAACATAATGCATAAGTCAAAGATTTGGACCATCGTCTTCCTTTTCATTTTCATCACCATTAGCAAACAAAACAGACTCCATCTCTGGTTCATCAAGAGAAAGATCCTCAAACTCAAGTCTTCCAATATTTATCTCATCCAATGAATCAAATTGGTCACCACCAACATCCCACATATGATTAGGACCATCTTTATAAGTAGAACTCCTTCTAGATAGAAGACGAAGATTAGTATGCACAAATACCAAATCTTCTGCTCTTTGTGGAGCAATCTTGTTTCTTGTTGCCGAATGTATGAATTTGTAAGTGTTTTTGTTGTAAGCAATCATTATTCTTTCGTGGTATGAGATTAAATTATTAGCAACTTCTCCACTTATCTTCAAAAACTATAAACAAACAGAGCATTCATTCAAGGAAAACATGAATAATATTATATTAACACTAACAAGTAACAAGTAAAAAATCATAATCTACGGCAAAGTGAGAGAATGAAGAACACCTTGCTTTGCTCTTAGGTCAAGTTCGTGGAGACTGGAGAGTGGAGAGTTTTGCCAAAGACGAAATTTAGCCACGATTGGTATTCTCTTAATTAGGGTTTTCTAATTTCATATTTAATTAAGAAATATAAAAAATATATCACGCAATTCCTAAATATTTCCTTAATAACGATTCCAAAATCAGAATCGCATAAAAATAGAACGCTTCCAAAACGGAATCATAGCTTCCAAAATGCTTCCGATTTCCTTTTTTTCGGAATCGTGCTTCCACCACGCTTCCGGACGCTTCCTGAAGCTTTCGATTCCGTTTTAGCTTCTGAAGCGGGAATCGGACTACGGACGGAGCTTCCGTGCTTCCTAGGTTTTACATTTATATATAACCCTTGTAAAATTTTCAAAACGCTAACTTGTGGACAAGCTAAACGATGACGTGTGTCGTTAGGTACTAGTAAGAAAACATTTATCATGCAAGTTTGAGGATGCATATTTCCATAGTATTCTTGTGGTATGTCTCGAGAGATTTTGGCTTTTTTCAACGTTCTTTAAATGTCGATAGAAAATTCGAACACAACCTCATGGCATGATCTCACGAAAAACCCACAAGCAGAAGAATTATAAAGAGTGGAAAAAAAGAGAGAAAAAGAAGAAGAAAACACTTAGCATAAAGAAAACGAACAAAAAAAAAAAAAAAGAAAACGAACAAAAAACCACTAAAAAGAAGAGCAAATGACGTGTCTACTCTGGATTCATTTCTTTCTTATACTTGTATTGAAAAATAGTTCAGCAGAATTCACCATTTTAAGTTCCTGTAAAAGCTTTTGTGGAAACGTCTCGATTCCATATCCGTTTGGAATAGGAAACGGTTGCTACCTCAATCATTGGTACGAAATAAACTGTACTGAAATTTCCTCCCGTAAATTCATTCCATTTCTGCGTAAGATCAACAAAGAAGTAGTCCAAATCGATCTTCCGAGCCCAATAAAACCCGAGGAAGATTCCAGTCTTTATGGATCACTCCGAATCAAAACCAACATAGCTTCGATGGGGTGTTCTGGCGGCCACGGACAAAACTTGGAAGAGATTTTGAACTTCACCGGAACACCGTTTACCATCAGCAACAAAAACAACCTCATGGCTTTCGGGTGCAACAACAAGGCCACACTGACGAATGTTGAGCCCAGAATTATTGGATGCATCAGCACTTGTGGCACATTCGACCCATGGCTATATACACTCATGGATGCATTCTTAGCAAATACAACCTGCGTAGGCAATGAATGTTGCAATGCAAGTACACCTACAGAGGGACGTTATGTAATAGGTGTGAAAATAGAGAGCATCCATGGTAACAACCCAAGAGAAGGGTGCAATGTCGCGTTCGTAACAGACGAATATGGCCAACCCTCACTGTGGCGCAACAGAACTGATTCGAGAAGGCTTCACGCTCTGAAATATGCTACAGTTCATCTGAAGTGGGAAGCTATGGCAACAAATGATTCGTTTAAAGAATCCTTGGGGTGCCGCGATTATTTTGAGGACTCTAACACTACCAATCCTTGCTACTGCGACTGGGACCTCCCAACTCAAATAAGGTGTGCGTGTATCTATGGTTATGAGGGTAACCCATATATTAAAAACGACTGCAAAGGTTAGTTACTTGTAGCTCTTCAAATCATCTATATATGCACAAATTTAGCAAACTAATTATTACCCTTTAAGATCATCATCTTACTATTGATTCATGAATTTTCTTTTCATGCTAGATATTGATGAATGTAAAAAGCGCAAAGATGGACGTCCCGAGGTTTGTGTTAATAGCGACCAAATTTGTCTCAATACTCCGGGTACATATCAATGCGTGACCAAGAAAAGTAAGAAGACATTCGTAATTTATATAGGTAAATCTGCTTTCTCTTTTAAATTATAAACTCTCAAAACAAATCACATTCCATTTCTTACATTTGAAAACTATTTCTTTGATATATCTTAATCTTTTTCTTGAGAAACTAGCCCCTTTTTACTTTATACTAGGGGAGGTATTATAAATTTTATAGTATCCAGTAATTGTGGAAAGGTTTTAAACAACTTTAATGCTTGACTATTTTTGTTAAGTTAATAATATATAGATTTCTTTTTAGTTAATAATTACCTTGACTATTTTGATAATAAAATAGCTTATTAATGCTTGACTATTTTGATAACCAGAAAATAAAAGGGAAGATCATACACTTTACAGTAGATTAAACTTAAATTATAAAAAAAAAAAAATTAAGTGTTATTTTATGAAAAATAAAATGTAAGATTTCAGCACATTATGATATGATACTACGAAATGAAATTTCAAATGTAAAAATATAATTACAAATTACAATATGACACTATGTATTCGTTTAAAAGGGTAAAAAATGCCTTAATTAATTATAAAATAAATTACTTAATCACTGTAAAATACTCTGATTTTATTAAAATAAATTCGTACACTGTTTCTTGAGTGTATAATAAGTTTGATGGTAAATGCGCATGAATGAGTTTTAATGATGCTGTTGGCATTCAAATATATTCGTAAAAAAACTTTTTTAAAAATGTTTAAAGTATTAAGTATTTTATTAATTAGAATATCTATAATCGATTTTTTTTATAAATATAATTCTATTGTTGCAGGGGATAATTTTTTTAGAAATTAGCTTTTGGTTATTTTATTCTATCTTTGGCTAATACAGCATGTTGTTAAATTTTACCTTGACTTTGTTAACTTCATTTATTACAAAAAAAAAATGTCTGTGACTGTTGACGATGTGGGATACTTAGTTTGTTTAACTTCGTGTAGTTGTTATAAATAAAAATTAAAAATATGTTTTAGAAATGAGGTTTTTAGGGTATCTGTTTTTCTGGTTATATATTCTCCAAAAAAATTCTTAAATTAGTTAATTTCATAAAATTAATAAATGTGTAATACAACTGATGATGTGGTATTGAATTAGTTCATTTGTTTAGGCTATAATTAGTTTTAATTTTTTGTTAAAAAAAATAAAATAAAAATAAATGTTTTTTTGGTAACATGTTCTTCAAATTTTATCTAGAACTGATAAACTTTATTAATCACTAAATTTTATTTGGTTCATAAACCTTGTAGGGGTCAGCATCGGTTTGAGCGTGTTAATGGTGGGCGTTGGAATATGGCTATACATATTTATTAAGAAGTATAGAAAGACCAAGCGCAGAGAAAAGTTCTTTAAGCGAAATGGAGGTCTTTTGTTACAGCAACAATTGGACTCAAGAGAAGGCTACGTAGAGAAAGCAGTAGTATTCAGCTCTAAAGAATTGGAGAAAGCTACAGAGAGCTTCAGTGTAAACAGAGTGCTTGGTCATGGTGGGCAAGGAACAGTGTTCAAAGGAATGCTTGCTGATGGTAGGATCGTAGCGGTAAAAAAATCTAAGCTTGTGGATCAAGATAAGGTCGAAGAGTTCATAAATGAAGTTTCCATACTCTCTCTGATCAATCACCGCAACATCGTGAATATACTCGGATGTTGTCTAGAAACGGAGGTACCCCTACTTGTTTATGAATATATCCCAAATGGCAATCTTTTCCAACTTCTTCATGAAGAGGATGATCACACGTTAATTACGTGGGAGTTACGTCTGCGTATTGCCATAGATACAGCGGGAGCTTTGTCATACCTTCATTCTGCTGCTGCATCTCCGATTTATCATAGAGATGTCAAATCATCAAACATCTTGTTAGATGAGAATTACCGAGCTAAGGTTTCGGATTTCGGAACCTCACGCTCGATACGCGTTGATCAAACTCACCTGACAACCGCGGTTATAGGTACTACAGGATATGTTGATCCTGAGTACTTTCAATCCTGCCAGTTTACAGAAAAGAGTGATGTGTACAGCTTCGGAGTTGTGCTTGTTGAGCTAATGACTGGAGAAAAACCGTTTGCTTTCCAACGGTTTGGGGAAAACAGAACATTGGTCACTTACTTCAATCTTGCCCTAAAAGAGAAGAGACTTTACGACATTATTGATGCTAGAATAAGGAATGACTGTAAGCTGGGACAAGTCATGCTTATAGCAAACCTTGCGAAAAGGTGTCTAAATCTTAACGGAAAGAAGAGACCAAGCATGAGAGAGGTTTGGTCGCAATTGGAGAGTTCGAGACATGGAGATCTACACACTGAGGTTGAAGTACTTAGCAGTGATGATGATGATGATGATGATTGATGACTAGTCACTTTTCCATTGTAATAATTTGGGTGAAACAAATTGTCATAGTTTTCACTTGGCCGCATCTACTACACATATGTACTTTGCTTATATTGTTGTTCTATGATTATGATGACTATACTTATTTAATGTTTGGAACTTTTTTTTACATAATTTTTTTATCTATCATTTTCATATTCAGGAAATTGAAAAAGGTCTACTTTTCAAATTATTTAATTTGGCGGACCAAGTTTCCTTGACTAATTCCATCTGAATTAACAATTATATACAGAAAATCCAGATGTAAAGTAAACAGAATAGTAATTTATCCCAAAAAAAAAAAAAAAAAACTTTCTACTTATCTTTAAGATATTTTTTACTCTTATGTTTTTCAAATATTTTGTTTCTAGCGGAGACAAAATCAGATTAGATTATTTTAGTGAAGAATCATGTACTAAACTATTTATTGTCAAACAAAAAAATTAGAAAAACAAATTCCATATAAACCAAATATTTTCCACGAATTTGTTTTTGTGATATTTGAAAAATACACTAAATATATATATATATTTTAATATTTAAAGTTTGAACCATATAATTAAATTATAATTAATATGAAACGTACCATAACTTAATTAAGAGTCTTTTTTTTTTCTTTTCTTCCGTCTTGTAAAGAATATTTTACAGGACTGAGAATTGAGGACTTCTTAGATTAATAATTTCTAAGAAAAGAATCTTAGTTGTAATAATGAACGTCACTAAATATTATAAAATTGATATACAGTTTAATTTTTAAAAAGAAAAGGTCATTTAAATCGAAAATGAACCTAAAATTAAATATTTTACATAATTTTTTTATCTATCATTTTCATATTCAGGAAATTGAAAAAGGTCTACTTTTCAAATTATTTAATTTGGCGGACCAAGTTTCCTTGACTAATTCCATCTGAATTAACAATTATATACAGAAAATCCAGATGTAAAGTAAACAGAATAGTAATTTATCCAAAAAAAAAAAAAAAAAAACTTTCTACTTATCTTTAAGATATTTTTTACTCTTATGTTTTTCAAATATTTTGTTTCTAGCGGAGACAAAATCAGATTAGATTATTTTAGTGAAGAATCATGTACTAAACTATTTATTATCAAACAAAAAAATTAGAAAAACAAATTCCATATAAACCAAATATTTTCCACGAATTTGTTTTTGTGATATTTGAAAAATACACTAAATATATATATATATTTTAATATTTAAAGTTTGAACCATATAATTAAATTATAATTAATATGAAACGTACCATAACTTAATTAAGAGTCTTTTTTTTTTCTTTTCTTCCGTCTTGTAAAGAATATTTTACAGGACTGAGAATTGAGGACTTCTTAGATTAATAATTTCTAAGAAAAGAATCTTAGTTGTAATAATGAACGTCACTAAATATTATAAAATTGATATACAGTTTAATTTTTAAAAAGAAAAGGTCATTTAAATCGAAAATGAACCTAAAATTAAATATTTTAATCATATGTCCAGAGTTCAAGCTTTAAATCAACGGAAATGGACAACTAATGATAAATCACTAATTTTCGTTGATAAAGCTAATTAAAACATATCATTTACTAGGTAAATGGAGCAATCAGACGAAATTATGTGTCCGTTAAAGAAGTCCGTTAATTAGCTAAACGACGTTGTTTTCATCTAAAAAAACATCCCAAATCAATTACGAACTCTAAAAATCGAGAAAGCTAATTAACGATGTGGAGGGTTTTCTTTTGATTGAAAATGAAGTCGTTTAGCTAATTAACGGACATATAGCATAGTCTGATTACTCCGTTAAACTAGTTACGATGTGTTTGAATTGGCTTTATTAGTAAATATTAATGATTTAGTTAAAAATTAACCTGAAATAAAGCATTTTAATTACTAGATACAAGAGGTTATGATTTACTAGATACAAGAGGTTATGATTTAAATCAAGAAAAATGGATAACCGATGATTTTAAATAATATTTTTTCCAATTTTTAATTATTGAAATGGGTATAAACAAGAGGACAAAGCCAGAGCGACTCTGCTTTTAAGACACGGCAAAAAAGTCAACCAACGAAACCCAATAACAAGGAAAGAGATTTGTTTTTCATTTTTAATGGAAAAAAAAAAACCAAAACAGCAAAAATTGAAGTCTACTCGTCGTCGTCGTCGTCGTCTTCCACTAATTCCGTGGTTTTTATCGAAGACTTTTGAATAAAGTACATTTGCAGAGTCTATCAATAACCCTTTCGTCACGGTATTGCTCTCAAGCCGCGTACTGGTAGACTCCAAAATTATCCTTTCTTTATGGTTTTTGGAATCTGGGTTCTCCGATTTTGAGGTAATCCTTGTGTGGGTTCTTTCTGATTTCGTGTTTTGTTTTATAAAAAAGGACTTTTTTTGTTTCTTGGTTTATGAAAAAAGTTTCAAAGTGTTTGCAGGATCTTGAAATCTTGAAAGAGAAGAGGTGTTGGTTTTTTAAATCAGACATCTATCCTCTCATGGCGAAGTTATGTTGCTTCGGTTCTTCAGACTACGATGTACGTAATCTCAAATCTTGTTTTTTCTCTTTATCTTGGTTTTATGATAACGACTTATGATAGTATTGACTTGTTAAATTGATTCTTCTTGTCTTTGATGGTTAAAGCTAAGTTTTAGATAGAAATCGAACTAAATTTGTTGGTCATTGTGTAAGGACATTAAGTGGTTAAGATGCTACTTGTTGAGTTTAAGTGAGGTCTTAAACATTTTGTGTCTACTTCTGTGTGATGGAGTTGGATGTTCTTGAACAACAATTTGAGATATGAATTTGTTTTTGTTTGTTGGTGTAGCTTGTGGTTGGGAGGGCGTCAACTAGTTCTGGAAAAGGGAAAAATAGCGACGGCGAGATCAAATTCGGTTACAGCTTAGTGAAAGGGAAAGCTAATCATCCAATGGAGGATTATCATGTGTCTAAATTCGTGAAAATAGACGGTAGCGAGCTCGGTTTGTTTGCAATCTACGATGGTCATTTGGGTGAACGTGTTCCTGCTTATCTACAGAAGCATTTGTTCTCCAATATCCTCAAAGAGGTGTGTAGAAATTTTCACTACTATATAGGCTCTTCACTGCATCTACTGGCTCGTGTTTGTTCCTATTGTTAACATTTTTTTTATGATTGAAAACCGTGTGTGTGCTCAGGAGCAGTTTAGGTATGATCCTCACAGATCAATAATTGCTGCCTATGAGAAGACAGACCAAGCCATTCTGTCACATTCTTCTGACTTAGGCCGTGGTGGTTCAACCGCTGTAACCGCTATTCTGATGAATGGACGGCGTTTGTGGGTGGCAAATGTGGGTGATTCCCGGGCGGTTTTATCTCAAGGAGGTCAGGCTATACAGATGACTATCGATCATGAGCCGCACACTGAAAGGTTGAGCATCGAGGATAGAGGAGGCTTTGTATCGAACATGCCAGGTTAATCTTAGATGATAATACCAAACGCATCAAATCAAGAAAAAAGTTATCCAAACATCAGATCCCAAAACATGTCTTTTGTTCTGTTTTTTCAGGAGATGTCCCTCGGGTTAACGGACAGCTAGCGGTTTCTCGTGCTTTTGGGGACAAAAGCCTCAAAACACATCTACGGTCAGATCCAGACGTTAAAGATTCATCTATAGATGATCACACAGATGTTCTTGTTCTTGCTAGTGACGGTCTATGGAAGGTAAACAATGGTGCTGTTCTTTTGTTGTGAAGGAACTGGTTGGCGTTTTTGGATTAAACGGTTTTTATGTGTAAATGTGTAGGTGATGGCTAACCAAGAGGCGATTGATATCGCGAGAAGAATCAAAGATCCACTGAAAGCAGCGAAAGAACTAACAACCGAAGCGCTGAGAAGAGACAGTAAAGACGATATTTCTTGCATTGTCGTCAGATTAAGGTGATGAAAGATCTTTTGAAACCAAATAAATAAGTTTGACACTGAAGAGTAGAATATATTTTTACTTGTTTCTTTTTTACCTCCGGTGTAAAATGGTTGATTGGTAATGTTTGGCAATTTGATTGGTTTGATTTGTGGTCTGTGTAAGTGAGATTTGGTGTATAAAAAAACAACTTATCTTCTGCTTTGACATGAGAAAACTACTCTTAAGTGGGTGGGGAGTGTATATAAAGCTTTGTGTGCTTCTTCTGATCTCTGTTTCAACTTTCAACTGTCCTCATTTTCTCTTGTCATTGAAACTTTTTTAGTTTACAATGTTTGTTTGTTCCTTTTAATAAAATACATACATATAGGTTTATAAATGACTTTTTAATTCAAAAGAAAAATATTTAACAGAAATTACTTAATTAGTAAAAACTGTTTTGTGATTCTCCATTGGTTATTTTTTTGAAAAAAAAACATTTATTTTTATTAGAATAATTTACATATTTTTAAAGCTATCAGACATTTACTAAAATGAAAAGACATTCTAATTTTTTTTCTTATTCTTCTTTTCCAACATCAGAGGCTGCTCTAATTTGTTTAGATGATAATTCAATTATATATATTTTTAGTTCAGTCAAACATAATAAGTTTTTTTAAATAATCACTAGATCATGACCCGCACTTACATGCGAGATTTCATATTTTAAAAGAATTTATAACAACTTTTAATTCAATATAAATTATTTTGTTGTTTTTACGATATATATTTTAGTGTATTAGATATGGATCTACATGTACGTGCATATATATTATTATTGAAATTGTTATATAGGTTTTAAGAATATAAAATATTTTGTTGTATTATTGAATTTCGTAATAGTATAGATAAAGTTAGAGTAATGAACGAAATTCAGTTGCGTAAGTGCATAATTATATTTTAAGATCCGTACTAATTTAGTTGCAAAAGTGAAGTGATGTTATGTGTTTGTTTTCTAAACTAATCAAAACATTTCTAACAGTTTGATTACAGATGTTAAATAGGATATGGATTCGGTTTTAGTTTGGGTTATTTGATGTATATTAGCTAGGCGTAACTATTTTGGAACGGGAAACCTATCCCGTCTTGTATCTGTCATAAATTCTTTGTCCCATAACCTGTCACGTATACGTGAAATAAAAATATTACGGTCCCGTATCCGTCATAAACACTACAAGAAAAACGATTATTAATAGCGTCCGAAAAACGCTATTTATTAAAATAGATTATGTGTAAATGAGAACGTACGTACATGGTTATGTGTGTAAATAAATTTATTTTATATAGTACTCATAACCCGAACTCATACCAGTTGGGTATTTAGTTTGATTTTTAATTTATGTTCCCCTTCTATCTCGTCTCGTAATTCCTATTCCCATTTCATTCCATTAAAATCATGTTCCAAATTCTTGTTTGCTTACCTTTAAATACCATACAATATATACAGTGAGTTTTGCGGATTAATATGTATGCTGTTAAAGTTGTGAATATATTTTAATAAATTTATTAATGTTTCTTTCCTTAGCTAAATTTTAGATATTTTTCTTTTCATTGTTTAATCATAATTAATTCGATTTTTTGGACTAAAAATAAAAATTTGAGATACATCTATAAAAGGGATATGCTATTGCTGCATAATTTGTTTTGAATGCAAAAAATATAATTAGTTCACGTTATTTTGAAAACTGTGTGCAGTATATCATGGATTTATTTAAGGAAGATCCGATTGAAAAGAAAAAAATAAAACACAAAATATTTCAAAATTAATATGTACAATCTATTATTTAGATATTTTCAAAACTTGCTCTAAACGAAGGCCATAATGATAATTACTTTAAATTTATCATTATCTGAGTTTATTTCATAGTTATATAAATATTTGTTAATATTTAATATCGTTTTTAGAAATTGTGAAATAAAATTTTGCTTAATATTTCAAAATTTGTGAAAATATTATAAAAAAAACTGAATGTTAAATATTTGTATTTAATTTTTTACGAAATTTCAAATTCAATCTTAAAATCCTCCATTGATAAAAAAATTTGAAACGATTGTGTTTTTAATTTGAATTAAAATGATATTATTTTTCTTTTTATTTTTGATATAGAATAGTTTATTAGAATTGGTTTAGATATAATCTTAATTGGATATCAAATCTTAGTTTTACAATTATCATTGGTTAACAATTTTTTAGAAATTAATTTCAAAATTTTTGACCATAACTAATAAGAGTGATAAATTGAGTTTAATTTTTTGGAAACTAATAATTACTTAAAAGAATTTTACTATCTTTTATTTTTTATTTAAATATATTAATTTTGTGATTACTATTGTACCCTTAATGAATTTATTTAAAAACACTAAAAACCAATGACATCTTATGTAATATTTTACCTTTTATAAGGTTATTTAATATTTAGTGATTCTGAATTAATAGTACAGATGAATAACAGTATTGTTGATTTATACTTTACAAAAAACAACCGTACTATTAATTTAAAAATCAGGCACATGAATCGAACAATGTTTCATAATCGAGCTTGTTTTTAAACAGAATCTAATAAATTAGATTGAGAGGATGTGTGAGTGAAGGAAGGAAAAGAAAAAACATAATTGAATCTCAAATCTTGGGAACTTTCCCACTTGAATCTTGGTGAAAAAAAACTATATATTGTAGACTTTAGTTAGATAGAATAGTAATAGGTTTAAGTTTTCTAACAATGGTTTAAGTTCTACTTTGGCAAAATTGATGGAGAAAGAAATGGAATCGGCGCCCAGATCATAACATCTATATATTTAAAATTCTTCAATGAATCAAGGATATAATTAAAAAGTAAATGAATTAGATTTGAAGGCATGTGGTGTTTACCAAAGCAGAAAAAAATATTTGATTTGCAGAAACTAATAAGAAAGAAATGGAGAAAGAAAGAAAAATAATAGACAGTGAAAAAGATAGGTAGGGCAAAGGCTAAAGGGTATTTTAGGATATATTGTAAATAATATAGAGAATATGAGTTTCTTTTTTGTCTTAAGTTAGTTACTTAATTATAGTTTTATTGTTGGTTATACACTCCAATTTCTCTTTATTTAAATCATTAAAAAAAAAACCAAAGTCTCATTCTCATGCTTATCTTTTTTTTTGTTTTTCATAAGTCTCATTCTTATGTTTATCTTGAACCACGATTTTTTCTTGTGACCACGATCTTTCTGTTTCACGTTCCAGCATAAGTTAACCACTACTAGGGTGTAAGAAATTCTATAATTGTGGAAATTTATTTTGTCTTTAAAGTTTGTTATTAGATTTTAATTACAAATCTTTTATATCATAAACCACAAGTCACCTTATCAATAGAAATGTGCCACATAGATTTTTCTTCAAAAATAAATTATTTAAAAAAGGAACAAAAATAGACGATGCAGAGAAAAAATAAAATTGTGCCAACTGGAATTTGTTCTAATTTAAAAAAGTAACTAAAATTATCAACGCAACTTCCTCAGATTTTCAATTTTTTTTTCTAAATATTTAAAATTAAAATTTTAACAACAAAAGAATCTGAGAACCCCTAAATTTTGTCACACTACACCATGATTATTATCACACGATCTTTGGGAAGTTTGAGATCATCTCGATATTTTTCAAACCGTGTCATCATTCCTCTATAAAAATCCAATTCACGTTTATCAAACAAATCCATATCTTGCTCTTGGTCTCTCCAGCTTTCCATCATTTAAAAAAAAAAAAAAAAATCTCAGATCAATTTATCTTTATTTCGATTGTATGATTCAAGTTTATTGACTTCTCTTGATCTTAGATCCATTTCCCTTTATTTCAGATTTATTGATTTTTTTGGGAAAATTGGAAATAAAGGACAAATAATTTAATTATTGTCCATCTATACATTCTATATTCATGATTGGTCATATATACTTTAATATTGGTCATATATGATTTCATATAATTAAAATCCCAATATGCCCATAGTCTTTTAAAATCTTACTAAACTATTAAAAAAATTCCAAATTAAATTGATTTCTTTCTAAAAACAATTTGGAAAAAATATAGGACAAAATCAACATTTATTTACATTCCATTATTTGTTTTGCCGTAGATAATTTCATATCTTCTTCTTCTTTAATTCTCTTGCTCATGTTAAGCTTTCGTAATTGTTCTCTCCTCTCTAATAACGCCATATTAAATAACTTTTTTTTTCTTCTTCTTCTTCAATCTCTCTCTCTATCTCACTCCCTTGATTTCAATTTCTTTACAACAAGTTCTCTATTACCAACGCCCTTTATTAGTAAGGTTGCTTGCTTGTCACACAGGTCGTCTTTGGCTCGTCACTATAATTTTCCGGGTTTTGAAACAAGAAACTAAACATAATCTATAGGAAAAAATGTTACGTATAAAGAAAAATTCTAATCTGTGTTATAATTTATTCACTTAGGTGTAAAGAATTTTAAAGTATTCAAAATTCAACTAATTTTCCGGGTTTTGAGACAAAAAATTAAGCGTAAGCTATAAGAAAAAGTGTGAAGTATAAAGAAAAATTCTAATTTGTGTTATAATTTATTCACTTAGGTATAAAGAATTTTAAAGTATTCAGAATTCAAATTCTGTAATTTGCAGATGTAATCAAATTTACTATATTCAATTTCCATATTTTAAGATTTTTTTTTTAAAATCTAAATTAGATAGAATGTACTTTCTAATTTTTATAGAATAAAAAAAAAATCTTAAGAATATGTTTTCGAACATTCTTAGAACATGAGTAAATGTTAGAAAACATATTCTAATTTTTGTAGATAAAGAACAAAGTATAGAATATGTATTCTAAAAGTCGTAGAAACTAGTATTCTAAATACCGTAGAACAGAAATGACTTCTAAATTTTGTAGAACATGTAGAGTGTGTAGAATACATAATCTAAATTTTGTAGAACATGTAAGTATATAGAATATACATTCTAATTTCAGAAGACATATTCTAAACTTTATAGATCAAATTTTATCTATCTAAAACGAAAACAAAACAATATATTTTTGACATTTTATATATCTTCATGTCTTCTTTATCATTTTAATACATATTTTTCTTAATCATTTTTGAAACAATTGATTCAATCTTATCCAAGGGGTAGTTTAGGAATAGTTGATATTTGTTCATAGAATTCATATATGGACAAATACTTAAATATTTATCCTTTATTTCCAATTTCCCATTTTTTAAACCCCATAGAACATCAAGTTTCATTACATCTACAGTTATGAAGAGAAGACGTGAGTTTCAATCCACTTTTTTTTTGTTTTTATTTTTTAATTAGTTTCACTATGCTCTTTTTTAAATAAATAGAAAAATCTGTTTAATGCTCAGAGTTTGAAACAAGTGCAGCGATTAAGGAATTAATTACAGGAAGAAACCGAACAACACTCATCTCTGTAGTCGAAAGCTTCTGATCAAGGAGACAAGATTAAGGTGTCCCAAACGTAACGCACATCTTCTCTGTCACATAAAAGTATGTTTATCTACCTAAAATCCATTTAAGGTTCAAGAACTTCTCTCCGACATAATAGTTATGGAAGGGTTTCTAAGCTCAAACAAGAGATCATTATGCTACATTTCTATATGACTCAAGAAACAATACGAGAGAAGACTCGATGTGTACAAACCTCACGTTATTTTTCATTTCCATGTGTATATTAATAATATTTCTCATGTATATGTGCTATCCGTTCTAAGAGAGCAATATATCAATACATTTAGAATAGTTGTTTTTTTTCTTTCCGTGTATTTCATTTTTTATATTATAAAATTCATCGTTATCTGTTATCTATTATTTATTGCGATACAAAATTCAATGATTTGATTTATTATTGTCTCAAAGTTGTTTGAAAAATCGCTAGACGCTAGTCGAGCGTTTAGTATGGACCTAGCGATTAATCGGAAAATCGGATTAAAATCGGGGATTAATCGGAGACTAGTTTTAGGGTTATTTTAATATTTTATAAATATATTAATCTAATATTATTTTCAAAATTGCAGTAAACACATAAAAATATATTTTAAGGCAAATTTTTATGATTTTTTAGTTAAAAATTTATGATTTTTATTAAAATTTGAACAAAAATTGGTAAAACATCACAAACTACCAATTCAAATGTTTGAATAACAAAAAAAAAGTTTTTTTTATATTTGCAATAAAAAATAATCGGGATTTGTAAATAGGCGAAAATAATCGGATTAGGTGGGAATTAATCGGATTAGGCGGAGAGTAATCGGGTGATTGATTTTTTTAAGGGATTAGTCATTAATTGAGGCGGAGAGGGTGGGCCTAGCGATTAAGCGGGGAGTAATCGGGTTAGGCGGGGATTTTTAGAACAAGACTCAAACATGTAATAATTCAATAATTCTTTTTAACATGCTTAAGAAATCATCGGTATTATATCTATGTTTTAGTTAGATCGTAAATACGTAAAATTTAGATTTTACAAAACAAAAAATGCTACCTAATATAAAAAGTAACTACCCGTCCATAGGACGGATCATAATTCTAGTTTATTATAAATGTTCTACACTAATTATATATATATCTGCCCTATGAGTATCCCATAAATGTCTTGATAAAAAACTTTAATCGTATAATTTTTCCTTTTTACTATTTTAATATTTTTAAAATTTTCATTATTTTAAGGATATTTTTATGTTAATTTTCCATTAATTGTTTTCTATGTTTTATTTCATCTTTTGAAGATCTTCTTTGGACGTAGCCACGTAGGTATTGATTTCTTTTTGTTTGCGTTAAGATCATATTATTATGTTCATGTAAATGACCCAAATTGACCCTATTAAAATCACAAATTAAATTTTTTTTTTATCTTAAAAGTTATATAATATTTAATTTTAAAAAATTCAACTAATGATAACTTTTAATGTGTGATTAAACGTTATTATTTAATATTTAATTTTAAAAAATTCAATAGAATAGAAATGGTCACATTTTTTTTAGATTAGTTACATTTATTTCTATGTTGGAGTTGTTGAGAAAATTATTCTAGTTGTCGTTCAATAATTGAATGTTTTCTTCAGATCATTAGAGTAGCGCGTGAACCTATGTTATTATCTGATTAAATTAAAGAATGTGATTTGGCACTTGGGCCTTTTGTTCGATTAAAGAATGTGACTAGAACTTGGGCCGTAGGTTAAAACTTTCCTCAGCCCATGTGTGTGGATAAATAACAAACTAGTATTTGAGTGATTTATATTTAGTTAACTTTCGTGAATCGTGATTTAGCATTATCGAAGTCATAAGAAATTTTTTTAAGTTTTATAATTATTCTAAAATTTGCGTATTCAAAATTTTTAAGTTTCGGTCAAAGTTCAATTCAGAACTTATTAATAACAAGAAGAGCCATCGACAAGGCCAAGCGAACAAAGCTAACTGCCTTATATATAAAATCGGCTTCATTTTTTGCAAAATTGTTTAAGTTCAATGAGAGTGAGAGGTGCACAGTTTGAGTTCCTATCTTTATTTTCAATATTTTTCAAAAATTTTTTTAACTTTCTTTATAAATAATAGGCCTTTTTTTTTTTTGCTTCTGGCCTTCAAATTCTCGGGGACGGCTCTGATAATAACTAGTAATATTTTTTTTTGTTAAGCAATGCAACAATATTAAGTTTAGAAGATTAAATATTTGTTAATTCCATATGAACATAGTTGGCTTAATTAAAGACTCATCTAAAATTTGAATAATTTATCACAATTTCATCTCTAAATGTACACAACTTATTTTGTGAAATGCCTTCTCAAACAACACAATGTTATATCGATTTCAAGACACAGAATTGCTCAGTTTTATCTCTTTGGCCACATGAGTATAGATCTATTGTTTACGGTCAATTTAAAAACTTGGGAGAACCAAACCCGTAGAATACTTTGTCCCAGAGATTAGTTATAGACTCCTCTATGTATCTAAAATTTTTCCTGAGTTATATATAAAAAAAAAAAGTTATATCGATTTTTTATTTCCAGGTTTACTAGTTGTAATCTATTTATATTTTGAACTCATCTTCTATATAGTCATAATTAAGAACGATCGACAATATCTCATTTGATTTTCTCAACCAATCTCTAATTTCATTGACTTTTAACGACTCGTCCAGCATTATTGGATACTGAGATATAATAGATTAAATTTGTTCTTCAAATAATTTTATAATCTTTTGACTCAAACGACCAAAATCCAATATTCATTTTTTTTTCTTTTCAAAATCCAATATTCTGTATGTACGGCGTGTTTGTGCAAACGTACATTTCCAAAGCTAGCTAGTATTAAAATTTTAAAGCCACTTGACCAAGCATTACTTAGCACAATTCAACTAAAAAATAAAATTTTAAAGCCACTTGATTCTAACTATCATTAGTAGGTCTTATAACAAAATATAATAGATATATTATGTTATTGTAATCATATAACAAAATTAGTTATAAACAGTGTGTTTATTAATGGTGGCTGCACGGTTTCAAAACCAACACGACTAAAGTCTGACGGGCAGAGAAAAAAAAAAAAGAGAAAAAAATTAAAAAATTAAAAAAAAAAAGGTGCCGTCTTAACATTTATTAAAGGGTTTTCTACAAAACAACCCTCTAAATCAATTTCGTTTGCAAGTTTACTCTTCAATTCCGAATTATGCAAGTCAACACTACAATCTCAAAAGTCACCCGCCGCAATACTGCCCTACCGTGTAGCACAAGTGCCAAGTCATCACTACACGGGAGGACAGTATTGCAGATGACTTTTAAGATTGTAGGGTTGACTTGCATAATTCGAACTTAGAGGGTAAACTTGCAAACAAAATTGACTTAGAGGATTGTTTTGCCGAACCTTTTATTAAAACATGTCGTATTCTGTGTGACGTTTAGTAACAGTAGGTGGAAGTAATGTCAGCGAAGTACTTTTGTACGAATCATATGTCAACCACGGGCTTCTGATCTCGAAGGTCTTAAGTGCATGGTCTCACATCAAGATGAGTTCAAGACCTCTAAATATGGATCGTCCTTCAAGAACTACTAGAATCAAATATTGAAACCATTAAACCGTTTCTTTTAACTGCGATCAAAATTTTAGATTAATAATTCGGCACAACTCCTAAGCAAAAAAAAAAAAAAAGATACTGGAGTAGCCTTGCCTTGGCACATGAATTGTCACATATCTTGTCTTCACAAAAATATGGATCATAATTGTAAACCTAAAGTTCGTTAAGAAGACAAGAATCATAAAGTTCGTGATATCTTGAAAATCTAGTGTTTGTATACGTTTATTTTTAGTGTTTTGAGTCCAATACAAGTATACAACGTGTATGTGAACAATCAAATATAACCCAAAGTTTCCACGTGAAAATTTAGGCAAGTGGTCCACTCCCACGTGAAGTCGTCAACTGATAGCTCAAAGTTTTTAAAACCGAATAAAAACCGGTAGTGTACGGTAGTCATAGTATTCAACGGAATTGAACCACAAAAAAGTAAAAACTAACATTAAGAATGCAAGATACTTTATGAAAGTAAATGATAATTGTTTTGGTTTTTCTTCTAAAAAACAACCTAAAATGATAAAGTTAAAATTAGTTAAACAAGAACTAATGAATTCGAACAAGCACGCAAAAAACTAATATCAAATTTAAAGAAAAATAAAGCAAGAAACAAGTGAAGTGATAACCTAAACAATTGGAAATTAAATAAAACAAGCGAATTAAGTGTAATGGTAATCAATTCGGGCAAATCCGAGTTGATGCATGATGCTCAAACAATCTACAAACGTTAATCTTTAGGCCTTAGATCACTAATTTAGACTAATCCACTTCCATGACATTAGTTATATATATATTTGGTCGTAATCAAATGTAAGAATGCATTAAAATCACAAGTAGTCTACATAGATAATAATAAACATCATAATCATCAATTTCCATTGGCAAAATATGTAAAGCACTTATGAAACTCAATCCGGCATTTCATCGAATATCTTGGGGGCATAAAATTGTTGAAGCTCTAAACTAGTTTGATAAGCAATAATCTAGCCTTAAATACACTTTGTAAGCATGGATCAATTGAAATATATCCCTACGTACCACAAACCAACCATTATTCACCCTAATCTACCATACATAAAGTTCCAAAGAGAACTACTCACTAGCTAGTCTCCATGAAAACACAAATACCCATGATGCTCCTTCCGTTTCATAATATAAAATGTTTTGGAGAATTTTTCTTTGTTTCACAATATATAATGTTTTCAAGTTTTTATGCAAATTATAGATTAATTTAATATTTTATGAATTTTTATATTATGTTGTCTCTTTCATGATTGGTTGAATATTTTTAAACTAAATATTTCTTAATCTGTATGTTTTTAGCTAAAACATTTATTATTTTGAGGCGCAGAGAGTAATATTTTGCATAATCACAAGAATTTATATAAAAGAAAAATAAATCTAAGATCAAAAGCCTATAAATCATATAAAACTCAACAAGAATCTCATGAAAATGTTTAGAAATGTAAAGGAGGTTATGAGTATTCAAAATAAACATGAGATGTCTAAAACTTATTTATACATAATCGAACCAGATTAACCTAATACAAACCGGATATAAATGAGTTAAGATCGACCTTGAGGTTGATTAAATGTCCCATGAAACTTCTAGTTTTGATTGATTGATTAACATGTCGATTATGCTCAAATCCGTAACATTGCTAGCATCCAATCGACTTATTGATCGACTAATCAAACATGTTGATCGACCTGCATGTCAATCACGGTCTCTTCCTTCTTGTTCATGCTTATCTTCATCCTCTCGTGATTTCTCCTTCATTCATTTGCCTCATTTTCACTTATTTTTGATTCAAAATGCTCCAAAGAACCTTCATTTTCCACGATGCAGTACTCCCTAATCTAATAATGGTTAAATGTATATGTATATGTTCCTAATAATAGCTAAAAATGAATGAAAATGAAGAGAAACAATAAGCTAAAACCGTCAAATTAAATACGCAACACATCATCCACAATCAATTTATTACTAAAATTTGACATAATTACCTCATTAATAATGAACTAATTCTAAATATGCTTATGTCTTTCATTTAGGACGAAAAGTAAAAAACAATAATACTCCCTCCGTTTTTCAAAGATTGATTTTCTGAGTTTTTATTTTGTTTTCAAAAGATTGATTTTTAGAATACATTTAATTGCTTTCTCTTTTTACGAAAAAGGTAAATTAATGACATGCATGGAAAAAATAATTTATATTAGTACAGTCAAAGAGTAGTTATTACTCTTGTGTCAATTTATATGTGAGTAAAGGTGCTTGTACGTACAACATCCACCATTATTTTACAGTTTTTTTATTTACAGTTTTTTTTTTCTCAAAAAATTCAAATGAATCCAGAACATCATGGCATGGAAAAAGTGAAGCAAGGAGAAGAAGTTGAATCAAAAAATGTTCAACTGATTCACAAGGTGAAATCTAATTCCACCAAGGAATTTGATTTAAACAAGAAGTATTCTGAAGAAAAAGAAGAATCAAGAGACGTGTATCGGATGAATTAGAAAGAGAAAAAAAGAATGTTGGTAGTGTTGGGAAACAAAAAAGAGTAGACAAATAAGTACTAAAATGAAATAATCATGCTGTCTTAATCTGTGTGCAAAACTCAGAAAATCAATCTTTAGAAAACAGAGGGAGTAATTTGAAAATTTCCCTTAGAAAAGGATCGGCACATGTGCCTTGGTATACATACTTGGCAACTGATCAACTGATGCATGCCATTAAAACTTAAGCTCATGGCAGGTAAGGACAACCACCACGTGCAAGAAATAATTACTCTAGCATCTCATTTTTTTGTTTTCTCTCTATAAAATGGCTTATGTCAAATTAACCAAAACTCACATTTGTCTTAGCGGAAGAGAGAACGAAAAATGGGATATCATGTCGTTCGTAACGCACAAAAACCACACGTAGTTTGTGTTCCCTATCCGGCTCAAGGCCACATCAACCCTATGATGAAAGTAGCTAAACTCCTCTACGTCAGAGGCTTTCACGTCACCTTCGTCAACACCGTCTACAACCATAACCGTTTCCTTTGGTCCTATGGGTCGAACGCCCTTGACGGGCTTCCGTCGTTCCGGTTTGAGTCCATTCCTGACGGTCTGCCAGAGACCGATATGGACACCACACAGGACATCACAATCCTTTGCGAGTCCACCATGAACAACTGTCTCGCTCCGTTTAAGAACCTTCTCCAACGAATCAATGCCAGAGATAATGTTCCTCCTGTGAGTTGCATTGTATCTGACAGTTGTATGAGCTTTACTCTTGATGTTGCGGAGGAGCTTGGAGTCCCGGGGGTTCTTTTGCGGACAACCAGTGCTTGTGCATTCTTGGCTTATCTACACTTTTATCTCTTCATCGAGAAGGGTTTATCTCCCCTAAAAGGTACGTATTCTTACATAAATTATTAATTAGTTGATGTTATAATTTATGTATATTTTTTTAAAAAAGGAAATTAACGTAAGTGCCTATCCTAAAATATGCGTAAAAACCCTTTTACGACACTACGAGCTCGGTGAGTTTAATCTACGAGATCGTTTGTATATTGTACGTGCCTATCCGTAGACTATAGTAATACCTAACCTAGGTTTTTGAGTAATGCATCAAATTTTGTGTAGTGCGGTCCTTTAATATTTATTAACTAATATGGGGAGACTAATTTGTATAAATAAATGGTGATTGATTTGGCAGATGAGAGTTACTTGACGAAGGAGTACTTTGACATTGTTATAGATTTTATACCGTCGATGAAGAATCTAAAACTAAAGGATATTCCTAGCTTCATACGTACCACTAATCCTAATGATGTTATGCTTAAACTCGCCCTCCGCGAGACGGCGCGAGCTAAACGTGCTTCTGCTATCATGGTAAATTCATTTGATGACCTTGAGCATGACGTTATTCAGGCTATGAAATCCATTTTACCTCCAGTTTATTCAATTGGACCACTTCATCTCTTAGCAAACCGGGAGATCGAAGAAAGTAGTGGTATTGGAATGATGAATTCGAATTTGTGGAAAGAGGAGATGGAATGTTTGGATTGGCTTGATACTAAGGCTCAAAACAGTGTCATTTATATTAATTTTGGGAGCATAACGGTTTTGAGTGCGAAGCAGCTTGTCGAGTTTTCTTGGGGTTTGGCAGGAAGTGGTAAAGATTTTTTGTGGGTGATCCGACCAGATTTAGTGGCCGGGGAGAAGGCGCTGGTTCCACCAGAGTTTTTAAAGGAGACCACAAACCGAAGTATGTTGCCGAGTTGGTGTCCTCAGGAGAAAGTTCTTTCTCATCCGGCAATCGGAGGGTTCTTGACTCATTGCGGATGGAACTCGATTCTAGAAAGTATCTCGGGTGGAGTTCCAATGGTGTGTTGGCCATATTTTGCTGACCAACAAACAAATTGTAAATTTTGTTGTGATGAATGGGAGGTGGGAATTGAGATCGGTGGAGATGTGAAGAGAGAGGAGGTTGAGGCGGTTGTTAGAGAGCTCATGGATGGAGAAAAGGGAAAGAAAATGAGAGAGAAGGCGGAAGAGTGGCGGCGCTTGGGGGAGGCAGCGACGGAGCATAAACATGGTTCCTCAGCTATGAATTTTGAGATGGTTGTGAGCAAGATACTATTGGGACACAAATATGAGGATTAGCTAAAATATAAGATGGTCACATAAATGTATTATTTATAGAATAATTATTAAATGTTTTTCGTGTTTTTATCATGTCTGAGACTCTCTTAGTTTCATCTTATAAGATATTTTATAAAGATATTTTATAAAGAAATATATCAATTTGTTTGATGTTTTTAAATTTTTATGTCAAATTTTATATTATATTAGTTTGTTTTATTTGATATTATGTGATCATTTTATATTATGTAATGTCTATATTCTATACCATAGTCCATCCATAAGTGAAATGTGGCTTGTTTAAAAAATATTTTTGTATAAAAAGATATAGGGAATCTTTCCAAATCTACCACATTTTGAAATGTGGCATTCCAAATCTACCACATTTGGGAAAAACTTTCCAAATGTACCACATTTTATTGCCACATGCCTAAATCCGGACAAAATTGCCCTTGATGGAGAGAGAAGTGTGTCAGAGAAAGGGACAACTTGGGACAAGAGGGAGCAGTCTGCATTTAATGCTACACGTTTACAATTGTTATCTTAATATATTAGATAATATTAAATTAAAATCGGGGACAAGTTCATATGGAATGAGTAATATAATTAGATCGGGGACAAGTTCAGATCGAATGAGTAATATAATTATATCGGGGACAAGTTCATATGGAATGAGTAATATAATTAGATCGGGGACAATTTCAGATCGAATGAGTAATATAATTATATCGGGGACAAGTTCATATGGAATGAGTAATATAATTAGATCAGGGACAAGTTCAGATCGAATGAGTAATAGAATTAGATCGGAGATAAGTTCATATCGAATAAGTAATATAATTAGATCAAAGACAAGTTCATATCGAATGAGTAATAAAAGTAGATCATGGACAAGTTCAGATCGAATGAAGTAATATAATTATATCGGGGACAAGTTCATATAGAATGAGTAATATAATTAGATTGGGGACAAGTTCATATCGAATGAGTACTAGAATTAGATCGGAGACAAGTTCATATGAGAATAAACCCAGATCTAAATGTGTAGAATTAGATCAAAGACAAGTTATGATCGAATGGGTAATATAATTAGATCGGGGACAAGTTCTCATCGAATGAGTAATATAATTAGATCAAAAATTGAGCATGATGATTTTTATCATCTAATTCTCTTGATTGTCCATCGCCAGATGGTGTAGTTTTGTCAGCAAAAAATCTGGATTTACTCGGGGACAACTAGATCTTTCTGTTATTCCGCAATAGAAGGGAGAAAAGTTTAATAATCCGGGTAGGTAAAGACAATAGTGCTCAACTAATCTGTGGACCAGAATAGATGATGTGAAATCTATATAAAATTCAAAACTTTTAAACGAGAACAATTGGGGGACAAGATGTGAGATTCATGATAATAGAGCAGGATGATTAAATCGGGGACAAGATCTAGACGCAACAGAAAATTTCCAATCGAAGACAAGATTTCGAGACAAAACCGAAAGTTAATTGTTTAGTCTCATGAGAGATATTGTTTCTCTGTTAAAGCGCACGTGTCTCGAGGGATGAGAGATAAATAGAAAAGCAAAACAGTTAAGAGAAGTCAAATCGTTGCATCGTGGAGCGCGAAAACTGCTTCAACAAGAGAGGGTAAAATTGTAACTCCACAGACAAAATGTGGTAGGATTGGAAAAGAGTTTCCAAATGTGGTAGATTTGGAAAGATTTTGGAGAAATGTGGTATATTTCTTAGTTTTTCCAAAGATATATACTAAAGAAAAAAATTGAGCAAAATTATGTTTCCGGTAAAAAAAAAAGAAATTATCTTCCTTTCCAATATAGTGATATAATGCATATAAAAACATTATATCATTCTATTTAAAATTTTGGCATTTACATTTCGTTTTCATTAATTTTAATTTGTGATGTCAATCTATACTATTAATTGGGAATCACTAGAAAATAAAGAACTTTTTTTTGTTGTAGAATATTACATCAAATGTCATTGATATTTTTGAATTTGAAAAAGGAAACAAAATAATTGGAAAATGGTATTTGTGTCCATTTGATATTTGTTTTTTTAAAATAAAAAAAAATCTGAAATTAAATCAACAAATTCATAACTACCCAATATTTACGGAAATCGTTTAAAGTAGTTTCTATAAAATCAACAAATTAATAACTACCCAATATTTATGGAAAATTTTTAAAGTAGTTTCCATAAAAAAATCTAACTATTAATTTCAAAATTGATTATATGTAAACTTATTTAATTTCGTAATATATTTTGAGATATTTCCGGAAACAAACAAAATAAAAATCAATTTAATATCATCATATAATTTAGATTTAAATCTATTTTTAAGAAATTATACTAATAAATTTTGATTAGTATAGATGGAAAGAAAAAAATTTGAAATTGTATATATGTTTACTTATTTAATTTGGCAAGGTAATGTTAAATATTTCTTGTAACGACAGTCCTGTTTAATATAACTAAAAAAATAACAAAGCCTAATTTATTTTTGATTTTTAAAATTTCCATAATAAAATCATACTAATTAATTTTGATTAGTTTAGATGGAAGAAATAAAAAGAAAATTTGATTGTTCCAATGTTTTAAAAAACAGTTATTATATTTCCCAAAATATAATCTAAACTAAATCTTTTTTATTTTGAAATATAGAATATTCCTCAAATAAATTACAAATTTTATATACATCATAATCTCAAAAATATTTTGTAATTTGAATGCAATGCATGAGCCCTAGACAATCCAAACTTTCATCTCATGTTTTGATTTATTTTTAATTAAATATACTAATGTCAAAAGATCAGTAAATATATATTAGGCTAATAAGACTTTATTGTTAGCCCATAAAATGTTGCCCACTACTACATAAAAAAAAACTATGTATCATTACATTAAAAGTGTGAGACCATATAATAATATAATTAGTTTAAAGATTAATTTAGGAAATTATTATTACAACAATTAAAAAATTATTATGTGTTTTCCCATGGCTAATACACAATTCTCTTAAAACATTTACATAGAATCCTTCACTAACCTTAATTTTACCCATTTACACCAAACTATTAATAAAATACTTAAAATAAAATTGTTACCGTAACACTACTTTACATCATTCAAAACTATAATATTTTCATATTTCATGTAATTTTTCACTATTTTTCAATTTAAAATTTTTAAGATTTGCAGTTTCATAAAATTCGTGCGGGTTCAAGTTTTATATAAAAACAAAACTTCGTGTAGATTAAAGAATGTGATTTAGCAATTGGGCCTATTATTTGATACGAGAATGTGATTAGAAGTTGGGCCTTAGGTTTGAACTTTTCTCAGCCCAAATGTCATGTGGATAAGGATAATTAACAAACTAGTTGTATTAAGCATGTACTGTGAACTGATGTACAATACCAAATCGTGATTTAGCATTATCGAAGTCATAATCAATATTTTTTAAGTTTTGTAATTTTATAACTATTCTAAAATATGCGTATAACAAAGGTATCAAATTCAAAACTTTTTAGTTTTGGTCAAAGTTGAACTCATACCTTATAAACTAGATTTGAACCCGCGGTACACCGCGGGGCTATAATTTTTTAAAAGAAAATCTAAATATAATTAGTTTTGTTTATTAATAGAGAGTATAATATAATATTTCGACCTATTTTATAAATGTACCATCCATATATCTATATTAATAGTTTTGAGTATATTAATTGTGTTTTAGGTTTAAATGGTATATCTATATATAGTTATATACACTTAAACGACATTTGGCTTTCTTCTTCTTTTTGCGTCAGTTTAAGAGAAAGATTTTTCTTGCGGTACACCGCGGAGCTATTATTTTTTTAAAAAGATTTTTCTTCCTTAAACTTCCAAATCTAGATTTTACCCCGCGGTACACCGCGGGTCGATTTTTTTACAACAAAAAAATTATTTTGCAAAATTTTAAGTTGTATTTGTTTTGTTAATATTGTTTATTTTGTTTAGTGTTTCTGATTTTATAATTAAATTTTGATTTTTAATTCTAGGATTTCATCCATCGTATATTGTTTAATATTGTTTAATATTAATATTGATCTAAACCTGTTGCACTATATAACCCCGTCCCGTAAAATTAAACATCATTTGTTATTTTTTTTGAATAATATTTTTTATCCACTACTGGTCGCAGGTTCATGCGGATAAGCCCGTAGAGAGTTGCGGATTTGCGGGTCGACCCACCAAAAGAGAAGCTATCTTTTGAAACCTTTTGTTTTATTTAGAGGTTTTGAGAAAATATCCCTAAAAATAATTTTCATTATATGAAAAAAAAAAAGTAGAAGAAATTGTAATATCAACATTCCCGATTTTTACATCACTCGTTACTATTAATTTTTTTTTTTGCAGATAAAAATCAGAAGTTAACTAAGTCGAGATTTTTAAAAAGATTGTGTAGAAATTTTTGGTAAATTGTTGAGAACATATTTGATTTCAAAATCTTTACTTAAATAGATAAAGAAAGATTTTGTAGAGACTTTTACTAAATATATGAAAAATGAATTTCATTTAAAAATTTTTACTTAAATAAAATAAATCTAAATAATTAATGCTAATGGCATGCCATTGTAAATACTTCTCAACTTCAGGATTTATTTGCTAATTGTGATCCAAAAATGTATATATAGATAACAACTAGGAAAGTAACAATATTAATTAAGGTTAAATATTTGTTAATTCCATGGGCACGTACTTGACTTAAAGACTCATAAACTTTTGGTTAAACTATCACAATTTCATCTCTCAATAAAAAAATAAAGATGGAGAATTATTTTCATAATTGTGCCTTTTCAAACAACGCAAAGTTATATTGTTTTTTTTTTTTTTTTAATTTCCAAGTTTGCTAAATGTAATGTATTTTTATTTTATCTCATCTTCTAGATAGTCATAAGGACGATCGACAATATCTCATCTTATCACCCTATAATTCCATTGACTTTTAACGACTCGTCCGGCATAATAGGATATTATATATTGAGATATTCTAATAGTTTAAATTTATTCTTCAAATAAGTTTTTAATTTCTTGACTCAAAACGACCAAAAGGCCAAACTCCAATATAAGTAAGGCATGTGTTTATGTAATGTACTTTTTTTTTGTAAAGGTACTAGTATTAAAATTTTATGCAAAGCCACTTGACCAAACCAATCATAACATATTTCGAATATATAACACATTAAAATTTTCGAGATCTTTCGTTGCAATTTTCCGATGAATTCATATAAGCTTTAACAACGAATGGGGTGGATTTGGATGACTGATTGTTTATTAACGGTGGTTGCACGGTTTCGAAATCAACACGACTAATAACGTTTACTAAAACGACGTCGTATTCTAAGTGATGTAAGTAGAAGTAAAGTCAGCCAAGTACATTCGTACGAATCATATGTCAACAAGGTCGTATTATTCATCAGTCATCACATTACGATAATTGTATTTTGTTGTTCGAATCGTAAAAAACAAAAAAAAAGACTCAAAATCTGTGAAAGAATCATGTTTTTACCCGATTCATAGTATTGTTGGTTAAACAAAATTCACGTCTTTAAGTGCATGGTCTCGCATCAAACCGAGCTCACAACCTCTAATGGATCCTTCAAGAACTGGAATCAAATATATTTAAACCAGAAAACCATTTCTTATAACGGTGATCATTTTTTATAGCTTGTTAATTCAATGTCTTTGTAAGACAATCACATCAATGTTCATTTGTTGAAGCATTCCTCATCCTCATCCACATGGATTAGCAACTTAAAAAAAGTTAGAAGTCAACTTATATAAGGTTTATACAAAAAATACTATAATTGTTGTCATGTACTTAAAAACGTACACAACGTACATATATATATGGACTGTGGAGTGTGTCTTATCCTTATGTACATTATCTAGCTAGTACAATAATTAAAAAGAAAACGCATATAAACATTATATCACTCTTCATATGAAAAATGTCTAAAGCGACTTTTACCAAAAAAAAATTCTAAAGCGACATGATTAAAGATTCAAAAAATACTTTATCAAAATAAAATAAAAAGGTTACTCTCTAAAATATATTTCAAAATATTAGTATAGATTACAACAAAATTGCTTTAAAACCCCCAAATCTTTTTAAAAATGATTTAATACCTCAATTTTGTACATATGATGTGGAATATGTTATATGTAATTATGTAACACAGATAGCAAATACGCTGATATTTGTATAACGTGGGTAACATGATGTAGATAATTTTTATCAAAAAAAAAAAAAAAAACATGATATAGATAAAGTTTTTCAACATGTAATAATATACATAGTTTTGAACAAGTGTCAAGAAAATTGACTTATACCTCCATATCTATACAATAATATATCAAACTTTCCTGAGTACTTTAAGTTTATTACATCTGAATACAACGCGATATAACACCCAATTACAGTTCATTTTATATAATCCTAAAAATTTGATGGTTATATGATTTTATATACATGAAATTGTATATATGTCTTATTTCTCTCTATATATATCTTTATCTTTAACTAAGAGCTACGATCGTGATTTATTTTATTTTGCAAGGGAGAATCTATTCACGTAATTTTTATGTGTGTGCCTAGAATTAGTTTAGACTTTGTTGAGTATTTCAATATTTTCTAAACAAACATGTTGACAATTGATTAATTAGTAATGTCGACACTTACTTTGATTGAGATCGAGGCTGCAAGTCTTGTCCTATAAGAAGATAAGACAAAATGTACTTTGCATCAAACTCAAAAAAACTCCACAAGAAACAAATAGAAAGATGACTAACTCTCATGTCATTTTCTCTGCCTCCATCGCTCTCTTTCTCCTCCTCTCCATCTCGCATTTCCCGGGAGCTCTCTCTCAATCTGTCAAAGTTTGCAAGTCCAAATCCAACAACACATGTATAGACAAAGACAAAGCATTAGATCTCAAACTCATAGCAATCTTCTCAATCCTCATCACTAGTCTAATCGGTGTTTGCCTCCCGTTCTTCGCCCGATCAGTTCCCGCTTTCCAACCCGAGAAATCTCACTTCCTCATCGTAAAATCTTTTGCCTCCGGAATCATCCTCTCCACTGGTTTCATGCATGTCTTGCCTGATTCTTTCGACATGCTTTCATCTCCTTGTCTTAACAATAACCCCTGGCACAAGTTTCCTTTCACAGGATTTGTTGCCATGATCTCGGCCGTGTTCACACTAATGGTTGACTCTATTACCACTAGCGTCTTCACCAAGTCAGGCAGGAGAGATCTAAGTGCTGACATAGCATCCGTTGAGACTCCTGACCGAGAGATAGGGCACGTACATGTTCATGGCCATGTTCATAGCCATGCCCTTCATCATAATCTTCAAGGAGAGAATGATAAGGAGCTTGGTTCTGATTTACAGCTTCTGCGGTATCGTGTTATTGCAATCGTGAGTATTCAATTCACTCTAGTTTTTTTTTTTTTTTTTTTCAAAATTTTATTAAGAAAACAAAACACTTTACTTGATTTTAGTACAAATAAAAAGCTAACACTATAGGTTCGTTTACAGGAAAAATTAGTCTACGACGATATTTCTACATGTTAATGAAAATGATTATTCACATACGAAGGCTTGATAATGTCATTTTTCTAAGGTTAACTGGTAACTAAAATTTTACCTGTTGTAGGTTAAAAAGTGTAAAATTAAGTTCTTACCCTATTTCATGTTAGTTAGAAGAACAACGAAGAGAGAAAAAAAGAAAGAAAAGATATTTCTTTATTAAAAAGGAAAGGAACAAGTGAAATGAATAATTATTAGATTTATATATTCATTTCAACAGTTGACAAAAAAAAAATATTCATTTCAATTTATTCCACTAATTATAATTCATCTTATATTTTGAGTGACAACCATTTACACTATTTATGATTTTATTAATTAAGTGAGTAACTGAAATGAATAAAATGGAACAGGTACTGGAGCTAGGAATAGTGGTCCACTCGATAGTGATAGGACTATCCGTAGGAGCCACTAACAATACTTGCACCATCAAAGGTCTCGTCGCTGCGCTTTGTTTCCACCAAATGTTCGAAGGCATGGGTCTCGGCGGTTGCATCCTTCAGGTGAATTCCTCCTTTCCAATTTATTAGTTCGGTCTGAGTTACTCCCAACCACTGTGGCTCTCTAAACTAAGTTCCATATTGTTTGATTTCTTCAAAAACGTTGTGCTTTTGAATGATATGAAATCATATGATGAGAACTTGATAATACATGTAGGCGGAGTACGGGTGGGTTAAAAAGGCGGTGATGGCTTTCTTTTTTGCGGTGACGACGCCTTTTGGAGTGGCTCTAGGGATGGCATTATCTAAAACATACAAAGAGAATAGCCCTGATTCGCTTATAACAGTTGGGTTGCTCAACGCTTCCTCGGCTGGACTACTCATCTACATGGCTTTAGTCGACCTTCTAGCTGCCGATTTTATGGGTCAAAAAATGCAGAAGAGCATCAAGCTTCAATTAAAGTCATATGCCGCCGTATTGCTAGGTGCTGGTGGCATGTCCGTCATGGCCAAGTGGGCTTGATGATGTTTAAGTTAAGAGCGGAGCTTACAAATAGATATGTATTGACTTTTTCTCTCTTTTGCACATCAAATAATGTGCACATATCTTGTGTAATAGCTAATAAATGTAAATAAAACTGTGTTATCTAAATAATGCGAATGCGTAGTTGAATTTGGATAGTGATAAAACAATGATACTAATTTATTCCACAATATTACATGTTAAAAATTAACCAAGCAAAATGCCATTTTCACAAGCTCTTAGTAAATTACGTATGTTTAATTTGACATTTATTGAATGCAAAGTTATAAACAGAATCAAGACCTAAATGAATCCAGGATGTTAGAAAAAAAAAAATGAACTTCATGTAAATTACCAATATTTAATATATCGCTAGATGGTATCTAATCGTTCTATAAAAATCTAGCATATATATCCAGGATGTTACATATACTAAAATATAAGCAGTGTAAATCATCAACATACATATACTAAATTTATTTGTTCTGGTCAAATGCCAATGCAACTGATATAACATATCGTAGGCGTTAGATATATTAGAATCATATAGACGTGAACCACCAATGTAAACGAATATGCTTGTATATATATTTTCGTATGTTCTATATATTTATGTAAATAATGAAACTAATAGAAATTATTAGACACATATCTCATCTCATCCAAGCTCTAGAATCCGTTACTTAAATTATGCATAATATGATTATGATGTAAAGGAGATATGATTTAAGTAAAATTTTAGATATGAGTTATATATAAACAAAATCTAATATTTAAAGTATAATATATATATATAATTATATATATGTATATATATATATATATATATATATATATACATATTTGTTTGCCTTCTCAACATTATTAAATCAAGTGTAGTTTTAGCAAAGTAAATAAAAAACTTGTTTTTAGAATATAATACAAGGTAAAGTGGTAAATCACAGTTTTAAAAACTGTAGATTTATTATATAATACTTTTCTTTGTGGAAGATAGACTCCATATCGTAAGACTCATAACTGAAAATAAAGTCTTCTCTATATTAAACAAAATGAAGTTATAAATGGAAAACAAAATCTATTCTATATTGATAAAATATAATATTTAAAATATAAAATATAATATTTAAAGTATATTTTCAAATAAATTAAATATAAAAAAATTCTTAAATAAATTATTGCCCAGTAGGATAATATAGCTGTGATTTTATTATAGTAATTGTATTTTAAAAACCTGTGAATTTATAATGGTAATTGTATTTGTGAAAATAGACTATGTATCTTGGATCATTGAATGAGTGTCATATTTAAAAATAAAAATCTAGATATATACAAAGCTTGAAATTTATAGTACATAAGAAGTGAATTTTTTTGTTTTTTCCATCCCATATATAAATGGACTCAAGACAAGCTAGTTCTCTCACAAACCAAACTCATCAAGCATCCAAATACAACCATTGTTTAGCTATGACCAACCTTTACTTTAGGATCGCTTTTCTTCTCTCCCTCTTGTTGTCCTTATCTCGTAAGTAAATGCGAATTTTCATTGGTAATTCATAAATAGGTGAAAACGGTTCCAAGATTTTGCATAATTTAACCAATTATGTTTAGCAGTTTGTGATCAATTATGTCGGTTCTAAGTTAAATTCAAGCGATTTTTCACTTAAATTTATGTTTCTAATTTTTTTTTTGTCATCCAAAATTAATTAACGCTCAAAAGAGCCATTTCTGGGGAATGTTGTTTACATATGCGATATGAAGCGGTTCTGCACGAACTTTATGTTTCTATTATATTCATGAATTTTGTTTTGGATTCTTCTATATATGTCACGAATATTATCAGTTGTATACTAATTTGACATTTTTTGGTTTTTTTCTAAATTGAAGATCAAAACATAATAATCGAGGCTAGAGAAGGCAAAGAATGTATAGGAAAATGTTATAGATCCCTTACTCGTTCTCTTTCGATGATAGATTCAGAAGAAAGAGCCAACAAAGAATGCATAGACCATAATGGACTTAGTAGCAAATGTTCTCCTAATACTTCCCCTTCTGTGATTGATTCAGAAGAAGAAGTAGTACTCAACGAAGAATATATGGATGGTACTAAAGAACATAAAAGAAAATGTCATTGCAAATGTCGTAAACATAAATCTCCAACTCATTCACCTTCAATGATAGATTCAGAAGCAGGTGTCAACAAAAACCATAAAAAAAAATGTCATTGCAAATGTCATAAAGCTAAAACTCCTAAATGAATATTATATTTAAAATAGATGTAACTCTTAAATATATTTTCTTCATATAATTAATATTAATAAAATGATATATTCTCTATTTTTGTTTGATAGTGATGGAATCAATTTCCAAATGACAATTCTTAATCTTATAACATTAAATCATTCAAATTTTTCGAAGTGTATGAACGACCTCTAGAAAAGAATGTGGGATCCAAAAACCAAAAAATTGGTTTAGACACATGACAATTGTGTGAGTGTTTCTGCACAGATAAATTGGATGATAAATCAAGTCGGTTTTGAGGAGGATTTCAACAAGACTCGAGCTTCACCATGAGAGATAACGCCCCGATCGTCACTTATCTTAGTGGATCCCATGTCCTCTCTCGGCCCATGGGCCCTCCCGTTCTGACGGCCGGTCCGCTACGTCCGGGAGGGTTTAAAGACTTGTTTACCGATCCTACAAATCACCACATTATCATTCCCTGTGTTTTGTCCTCACTCACACAGTTCCGACAATCAGTTTCCGAAAGGTCACCCATCCTGAAATTGCTCTAGTTCAAGCACCAATAACATTGGAGTTCTCTAAGGACAGTTGATCGAAAAGATAAGTACACTTTGGTGACATAGGTGGCCAAGTCAATTCTTTTAAATCTCTCCGCATGCACCACCATATTTTTGAAACCACAGTGTTACAATTCACCCCCACTAACAGACCGCAATGTCCTCGTTGCACACCAAGACCGTCACTCCGACGGTGTGAGCCCTCTTGACTCCACACTCATCAGAGTTCGGCTCTGATACCATTTATAACGCCCCGACCGTCACTTCTCTTAGTAGGCCCCACGTCTCCTCTCTGCTCGTGGGCCCACCCGTGTATGACTGTCGGTCTGCTACGTCCGAGAGGCTTGAAAGACTTGTTTATCGACCCTACAAATCACCACATGATCTTTACCTTTGTTTTTTCCTCACTCACACAGTTCCGACAATCACTTCCCGAAAAATCACCCATCCTGAAATTGTTCCAGTTCAAGCACCCTTAACTTTGGAGTTCTCTCAGGAAAGTTGACCGAAAAGATAAGTGCACTTTGGTAACATAGATGGCCAAGTCAATTCTTTTAAACCTCTTGGCATGCACCACCATATTCCTGAAACTGGGGTATTACAAGAGAGTTGACTATTTGGAATATTTTGTTTATGATATAGTTGAACCTCATGGAAGTTGCTTACGCACCCATGTAAAAGGATCAAGCATTCAAAATTCATACTAAAAAAGTTTTCTAGGTTTTTGTGTGAGAGATTTCATCCAAAGAGATGCTTCTCTCTTTATATGAACATGTAGTCAGTTTCGAGATATGTACAACTTCCTTATTTATCGAACATAGATATGTATCTTTTCCTCTTTCTTGGATTCTTAACTTATCTTCTTAGAAGATAAAGGAAAATCTTCTTAACTTATCATAAGACTCATAACTGAAAATAAAGTCTTCTCTATATTAGACAAAAGGAGTTATAACTGAAAAACAAAATCTGTTCTATATTGATAAAATCTAATATTTTCAATAAATTAAAAATAAAACTGTTTAAATAAAGTAATGCCCAAATCCCAATAGGATACTATAGCTCTGATTTTATTATTTTCAAAATCTGTGAATTTATTATAATAATTGTATTTGTGAAAAGTAATTGTATTTTTGAAAAAATAGACTTTGTATCTTGGATCATTGAATGAGTGTCATAATTAAAAATAAAAAATCTAGATATATACAAAATCTGAAATTTAAAGTACTTTAAAAAAAATTGTTTTTCCATCCCATATATAAATGGACTCAAGACTAGCTAATTCTCTCACAATCCATACTCATCAAGCATCCAAATACAAACATTGTTTAGCTATGACCAACATTTACGTTAGGACCGCTTTTCTTCTCTCCCTCTTGTTGTCCTTCTCTCGTAAGTAAATGTGAATTTTCATTGGTAATTCATAAATTGGTGAAAACGGTTCCAAGATTTTGCATAATTTAACCAATTATGCAAATTGTGGAATTGTAATTTATATTTAGCCGTTTGTGATCGATTTTGTCGTTTCTAAGTTAAATTCAAATGATTTTTTGCATCATCTATGTTTCCATTATATTCATGAACTTAAATGCTTTGGGATTATTCTATGTTACGATGTTACCAACCTTATACAAATTTGACATTTTTCTTTTTTTCTTTAAATAAATTGAAGATCAAAGCATAATAATCGAGGCCAGGGGAGGCAAAGGATGTATAGGCATATGTTATAGATCTCCTACTCCTTCTCCTTCGATGATAGATTCAGAAGAAGGAACCAACAAAGAATGCATGGACCATAAAGGAGTTGGCAGCAAATGTTCTCCTAATCCTTCCCCTTCAATGATAGATTCAGAAGAAGAAGTCAACCAAGAATATTGGAACATTGAAGAACATGAAAGCAAATGTCATTGCAAGTGTCCTAAACATAAACCTCCTACTCCTTCACCTTCAATGATAGATTTAGATGAAGAAGTCAACCAAGAATATATGGACATTGAAGAACATAACAACAAATGTCATTGCAAGTGTCATAAACATAAACCTCCTACTCCTTCACCTTCAATGATAGATTCAGAAGAAGAAGTCAACCAAGAATATTGGGACGTCGAAGAACATAAAAGCAAGTGTCATTGCAAGTGTCCTAAACATAAACCTCCTACTCCTTCACCTTCAATGACAGATTCAGAAGAAGCTAAAGCTCCTACCCCCATTGAAAAACGTAAAAGAAAATGTCATTGCAAATGTCATAAAGCCAAAGCTCCTACTCCCATAAATGAATACTATATTTAAAATAGATGTAAAAATATATTTCTTCATTAATTAATATCAATAAAAAGGATCAATTCTCTATTTTTGTTTGATAGTGATAGAATCAATTTATAAATGACAATGCTTAATCTTATAACATTAAACAACCGAATTTTGGTTTAAATCCATGACAAACCGTTCCTCCTCTGATTTTGGTGCCATCAACTTCCGGATCACATGTCATGAAATAAAGAGTACAGTACTACACCAAACGCGCAAAATTCAGTACCAACGAAGCAGTAATGCAAAATCTACAAAATTACATATCTATTTTGAAAGAATCGATTTCACATATAAAACTCTAGATCAACGGAAACTTAACTAGAAGAGAAAACGAAAGGTGTGTACTTGACGAAGGACTTTCTCCTGATAGGAGGTTTATCAAAAGAATCATGAACATCTAGAAACTCAAAGCGTAATTAATAGCTTTGTTACCGCCATTAAAGTAGCGAGCATTAGCGATTTTTGTGAAGCTATCGTTCTTGTATTCGTGATTATTGGAACCGTCAGCTGCTCTGATTAGGGATGTCAATTGGGCTGTCCAGGTCCAAATGAGTCTGTCCAAATGGGACCAAGACCAAATAGAACCATGATAGTATAAACCCAAATAGGACTGTGTCCAATTAAGACCAACCCCAAATAAGACCATGACCAACTGGACAGCCCATGAGACCCAAATAATATGATTTTCTATTTTCCACCAAAACCGCAAAAGCACATATTCTCTCAAAATCGAAGAATTGCATTTTCCGCCAAATCGTAAAATCACATTTTTCCGCCAAAACTGTAAAAATATTTTTTGGAGTGAAAATGTCAGTGTAAATCCTAATTTTTAAAAAAATAAAGAAAAAGAAAATTCTCCAAATTAGTAACCCTAATTTTTAAGGCTTATTGGACGGCCATGTCCAGATGGGTTCGGCCCATTTGTTTATGGACTAAATGGGTTTCTAGCCCATATTGACAGTTTAGAATTTGGGCATGACCAAATCCGGACCATTAAAATTTGGACTGGTTTTGCTCATGGTCACGAAGCCCATTTGACATCCCTAGCTCCGATCAAGCTTCCGAGCAAGAAGAACAACGCAATATCCCTAACCCTAGCCACATTTTTCCCATTCTTGTTCAGTTGCTCACTCGCTTCATCTCTCTCACTCACTCAGAGATAGTCGTTTCTGTACCGTTACGTTTACGTACACATACTCTCCAAGCTATAAAAAACACGGACCAACGGCTAAGTTGTTGTATAATGGGCCATTAGGCCCAAATATTTCATTCCTTACTTTTTGTGTTATCCGCAGACTAATTAATTACAAAGGTTAATTATATACTATTTTGGTTGGCTAAGCTAAGAAGATTCGCTCTCTTAGCAAAAGCAAATGATAGAAACCGAAAGCTAAATTTTCTTAGTCCAAATCCATTAAATCACTCACGTTTTACCACAAATTCACATATTCATAATGCCCATCAATTAAATTGTGATAATAATTGTTACTCCATCCAACAACTACTGTCAAATTTTTTTCTTAACTAACAATTACTATCACAACATTTTTTTCCTTCTAAGTTGGAATCTATACTAGTTATATGCATGTGCCGAGAGCAGGCCTAGGACTAGCCTAAAATATTCGTGACTTGGTTGTGTAATTCAATAAGAAACATATGTTGACACTTATTAGCAACTAATGTCGACACTCACTTTGATTGAGAGAGTCTTCAAGTCTCTTCCTCTTATATATAAGAGTAATAAGACGAAGACAATCTTATCTGTTCCTCACTTACAAACTTCCACATAAACAAAGAAAGAGATGACTAAATCTCCTGTCAGTTTCTCTGCAGCCATTGCCGTCTTCCTCCTCTCCATCTCCTATTTTCCCGGAGCTTTGTCTGAATTCGACGAAGAGTGAAAACCCGAATCTGCCAACACATGTACTGACAAAACCAGAGCATTTGATCTCAAACTCATAGCAATCTTCTCAATCCTCACCACTAGCCTTATAGGTGTTTGCCTCCCGTTCTTCGCTCGTTCTGTTTCCGCTTTCCAACCCGAGAAATCGCTCTTCTTTATCGTCAAATCCTTCGCCTCTGGTTTCATCCACGTTTTGCCTGATTCCTTTGAAATGCTCTCATCTCATTGTCTCAACGATGACCCCTGGCACAAGTTTCCTTTCACCGGCTTTGTAGCCATGATGTCTGCAGTGGTTACGCTCATGGTTCACTCTATTACCACCAGCGTCTTCAGTAGGTCCAGTAGGAATGAGCCATGTGCTGATGTGGCATCCGCTGACACACTTGACCAAGAGATGGGGCGCCTGCAAGCTCACGCGCATCATGGTCATGGTCTTAATCTTAGCGATGACAAGGAGCTTGGTTCTAGTTTACAGTTTCTCTGATATCGTGTTATTGCTATCGTTAGTATACAAAAATCAAACTCTTAACTTGATTCCAATAAATATTTTTAACAAGAGGAAAATGAAAATTTGTTATAACTGCTATAATCATATATCTAGTTGCATATATACATATATCTTATTTCTTTTATATATATGCAAACAATTACATCTCATCATGCCATTAACAATTTCACTAAAGTTCTCCACATTTTACAAAAAGATTATAGGTTCTCCCCTAGGGTTAGATTATTGAATCGGTTTTTTTTTTTTTGGAAGTTCAAGCTCGAGGGTCTTATGTTTCCCAGAGACGGGACTCACACCGGGTTAAATTCATGGCCTTCGGAGAAGAGATCCCTCCCACTCGGTTTCTTTTCAATTATCCTGTTTTTTGTTCGAAACGAATCAGTTCAACCAAATTGGAAATCTTTATTTTGAATGCAGAAAATTTAGAAACTATATTGGATCACTCCAACATATTCACCATTTAGTACCTTTATATACTGATTTAATAATTGACTGAATGACTGATATTGAAAGGAATAAATGGATTAGGTATTGGAGCTTGGAATATTGGTGCACTCGAATCGGACTATCCGTAGGGGCCACTAACAATACTTGCACCATCAAAGGCCTCATTGCTGCTCTTTGTTTCCACCAAATGTTCGAAGGCATGGGACTCGGTGGCTGCATCCTCCAGGTCATCTAAACCAGTTTCAATTCGATTTTGTTTCTCCAAAGTTTGTGTTTCTGGAATAAATTGACTCATGAGATGTCTTCGAGTGGTAACGCAGAAATAGGATAACTACTATAGTTACTAAATTAATTAGTAATACATAAGATGAGAGTTTGTGAACAACTGCAGGCAAAGTACGGGCAGGTGAAAAAGGCGGTAATGGCCTTCTTTTTTGCGGTCACAATGCCTTCCGGGGTGGTTTTAGGAATGGCTTTATCTAAAACGTACAAAGAGAATAGCCCTAACTCACTCATAACGGTTGGACTGCTCAACGCTTCTTCAGGTGGACTACTCATCTACATGGCTTTAGTGGACCTTCTAGCGGCAGATTTTATGGGTCAAAAGATGCAGCAGAGCATTAAGCTTCAGATGAAGTCATATGCCGCTGTTTTGCTTGGTGCCCGTGGCATGGACGTCTTGGCTAAGTGGACTTGATGATGTGCCAATAATGGTACCTTTGACTCTTTATTTTCTTCTCTTTTGTACATATACAAGCAACGGCGGACCTATGTTCAGCAAAGGTGGGTCAACTGACCCCCCTAAAATTATGAAAGCAGTCCTTAGTTCTAGCAATTATCACTAATTGATAACTTCATTAGTTCCTTTTTGCACCCCCTATTTAAATTGTGAGAAATGGTCTCATATAGCCCTAAATGAAGTTTTTGTGACAAAAATAGTATCCCCAAGTTTATTTGACAAAAATAGCACTTTTTAACCTTATTTTTGATTTTTAAGAATTAATTAAATTAATTAAGATAAGAAACAGAAAATAGCACTGAAATTAAACACACCGACGGAGAGTTTACAATTGTGATTTCTGGTGAAGCTTCCGATCTCGGATTTTCAATTCCGGTGAAGATTATGATCATCTCCGATATTCAATCTCAATGAAGCTTCCGATCGCATAGCTTCAATCATGTCCTAAATCGATTACCATTTCTCTAATTTCTTTTTCTTCTTCACAAATCGTGTCGAATGTGGAATCTGATTGTACCTCTACGAATCGTGATGGACTATGTGGTTTGTGAGTGTAGCTCTAGATTCGTGAGTGTAGCTCTCGATTTTGTTGGTGTGGATATAGTTTGGTCCTCGATTTGATTAGCTTCTCTAAGATTTCAATTAATGAAGAAGAGATTAAGCTTTCACGTGATGTAGCAGACGAGAATATTGGAGTTTGAGGTCCGGTGAAGAGACAGAGACCTAGAGAATGGATGGTTCCATCAACACCTACGGCAAGAGCTTATGGGTAAAACAATCACTCGTTACTTATTAGGTTAGATAGAATCTATGAAGCAATGATATGTTGCTTAATTGGTTTAGATAAATTCTTTTGTTGAAACAATTTTAACAAGTTGAATTTTGTGAAGTGTGAAGGTTTTTCAATTTTAGGAGCTGCTCTTGCTTGGAGAGTTGTTAAAGAATCTACCTATAGGATGGTAAATGAGACACCAATGACACAAGACAATCAACCTGCATTATCATCTTTCATGTCTAAAGAAAATGCAGAAAGATTAGCTCTTGGATTGTGTGAAATGCGTGGAACTGCTCTTAAAGTTGTGAAAATGTTGAGTATACATGATGAGAGTTATTCCTGCTCTGATAAATATCAATCCAAACCATTATTGTTTTGTGGAAGCTGAAGCTATGTGGAAATAGTTTTGAGATCAAAGAGATTGTTGAGAAGATATTTGTTAAGAGTAAGAGAAGTTCGTCTTCGTCATAGATTTCAATCGTCGGTTTCTTCGGCTTGTAGTTTGCAGGTTTTCTACAGGTAGAATCTGCAGCTAATGCTTTGTCAAAAGTTTGCTACAATTTTCCATCGTCATGCAACTAACAAATCCAAAGTTGGCTACATAGATGCTGATTTCAGAAATTTAGGTAGACCTTCCTAAACTTCAAGGGCGTCTTCCTAAACATTATGAAATCTTTCCTAAATTTTTTTAAATGTGTTGTTGAGTCTCTTTATTGATGTGTTGTAATGTATCAAAGATTACTCCATCAGTGAGGGGTAATGTACATACAAATTACAAATCCGAAGTTGGCCACATAGAGGTTGTTTTCAGAATTTTAGGTAGACCTTCATAAACTTTAATGACGGCTTCCTAAACATTATGAAATCCTTCCTAAATTATTAAAAATGTGTTTTTGAACTTTTTATTTATGTTTTGTAAAAATGTATCACATATTACTCCATTAGTGATGGGTCATGTATCACAAACTCATCAATGTCACAAGTTTAGGAAGGCCTACCGAAATCTCAAAGAGTTCTTCGTAAATTATTTCATGTTCATATACATTTATTTCTATGCTATCTTCGAATGAATAGCTTGGCTTATCAGTTACCTGCTCTAGTACAAAACTCAATGTCTTGGGTTCAATTCCATGTTAGGGTGTGTGTATACTTTTCTGATGAAGGCCTTCCTGAAATTCGAGAAATCTTTCCTAAATATCTAGAGAAAGTATTTGATAAGCGTTTATCTTTTTTTCTCTATCTTTGATAAGCGTTTATTCAGGAAGACCATCATGAATTACTATAATTCCTTCCCGAATTAGTCTAAATAAGTTTTTAGGGAAGTCTTCATGAATTTTCAATAGTTATATCACCAACATCATATTTAGGAAGACCTTCCCGAATTACTAGAAGTCATTCCCGAATCAGGAAGACCTTCCCAAATTACTATAAATTCTTCCCAAATTACTATAAATCCTTAGTGAGCAATGAAACTAGAATCACATTGTGAGAATCAATGAAACAAATCAATACACAACACCAAAGTCGAAACCACAAAACTAAAAAGAAATCAACAAAGACGTATATCTCCATTCTAGAATGCAAACTAAAACAACTCTATCAAGCAAAGAGAACAGAAAATGACAACACAGAAGCAAGTAGAAAATGTTTATTCATATCTTCAATTCACAAACTTGCAGATATAGCAAACACAAATCCAACAAAAGCATGCCTAAACAACTTCGTTAAGCAAATCAAATGATATACAAAGCCAGCCACTTTAAGAACATGAAAGGGATTGATCTTTAAAAGCTAACAACTTTCAAAAACCCGATTGAATGAGACTAGTGATTTGCAATATGCATCACAATGTTCCGGTTTTGGATGAGACTAGTGATTTGTTCCGCAGGTTTATGCAGAAGAAACGAGATGCGTTGTTCGATAGCAAGAAGATTGAGATCTATGAGGAGTTTGACACGGTTGCATATTGGAAACAGAAGGCGTTGAATCTGGAGAAAATGCTTGAGGCAAGTACTGAGAGAGAAAGGAGACTAATCGAGAATAGCTGAGTGAGGGTTGAGGAAGGAGAAACGTGATTGGGTTAAGTCGACGAGATTAGGTCGACTGGGTTGAGTCGAGGAATCGTGGAGGCAGTGGTTCGAGATACCGGAGGAGATCGAATTTTCCGACGATCGGAGGCAGCTATGGAGAATCGGAGGCAAACAAGAATCGTCGGGTGAAAGAGATGAGAATTAGGTTTTCTGTATTTTCTATTTTTCAATTAATGGTTATTAAAAAGTATTTGGTGCTATTTCTGGAAATTATGAAATATGAGGCTATTTTTGGAAGAAAAAACTTTTTTGGGGCCATTTGTGTAAATTGCCCTTAAATTGTTTTCTTATGCATCCATAATGAGTTTTTTTGCACTCATTATTTTATTCATTTTATATCTAGTTACCTTGTTTAATTTGTTCTTTTCCAAAAAAAACATCATTCTTTATGTATTTTGATTAAAAAAAATCTAAAATTTCAAAAAAATACAATTTTTATTAATACATACAGAAAATTAATTATGTAATTTTTATCTTCTTAACAAAGCTAACAATATTGACCCCGGTAAAATATATTTCTAGGTCCGCCACTGTCTACAAGTGGATGTGAGATATATGTCAATGAGATAATCTGATCCAAGCTCTAGTAACCGGTTACTTAATACTCCCTCAGTCCCAACTCCCAAGACTTCTTTTTCATGTTTCATTTTATTCGATTTTTTGCAAATATTTATGTTTATATAGTATATTATAACCATTTGTATCTAAAGGTTATTTCTATTTATTAATTTCTTAAAAAGAAATATTGAATAATATATTTTATGTAAAAATAACAAAATCTGATAATATGGGACAAAGGGAGTAGATCATTACTTAAGTTATGCATAGAATGATTTTTTTGGTTGAAAAATGCAAAAAATTGTTATGATGGTACTAACAACAATGATGTATAGGATATAGTTAAAGTAAAATTTATGAGTAATACTTGGAAGAAAAAAGTGTGTTATATATAAATAATATTTATAAGTATATATATATATATATATTATATCAAGTAATTTTTTCTATTTTTTTAATACAAAAAGCAAAAACGAAAGAAAGAAAAAAGCAGTTTGAAAAACTGTTGTAATTTTATTTGTGGAAGATATACTCCCTAATTTGGATCATTGAGTCATAACTGATAATAAAGTCTGCTCTATATATATAGACAAAATAAAGTTCTAATTGAAGACAAAAGTCTGTATATAGACAAAATCTAATATGAAATATAGACAAAATCCGAAATTTCATAATAATAAGTGTCATACTAAAAAAATTATATAGACAAAATCTGAAACTTAAAGTACATTCCAAATGCGACAAAAAAAAAAAAAGTACATTCCAAATAAAGTTAAAAAGCTGTGTTTTTCATCGCATGTATAAATAAAAGCAAGACTAGCTAGTTCTCTCACAAAACCAAACCATTCCAATACAAAAACATTGTTTAGCTATGGCCAACCAATACTTTAGGATCGCTTTTCTTCTCTCCCTCTTCTTGTCCCTCTCTTGTAAGTAAAGATGCAAATTCATAAAATGTGGTGAAGTTGTTCAAATTTTTTTGCATAATTAACCAGTTATACAAATTGTGTGGAATTGTAATTTATGTTTAGTAGTTTGTGCTAAATTCTGCCGCTTTAGAAACAAAGCAAAATATCACATGTTCTAAGTTAAACTTAAGCTATTTTGCACTTAATCTATGTTTCTCTTATATTTTTGGATTAAAAAAAACATTTGGGACTTTTCTTGTATTAAGGATCATATATGTGATTAATGTTTCTAGCTTTTGAAAACATATAATATACTAATTTGACGTTTTTGTTTTTCTTAAAATGAATTGAAGATCAAAGCATAAGAATTGAGGCTAGGGTAGGCAAAGGATGTATAGGCAAATGTTACAGATCTCCTACTCCTTCCCCGTCGATGATAGATTCAGAAGAACAAGCCAACAAAGAACAAATCAACCTTAAAAGACTTACGGTATCTCCTATCGCTTCTGCTTCAGTGAAACTTACGCCTCCTTATGCTTCTCCTTCGGTGAGACTTACGGGCACAACTCCCAACGCTTCCCCTTCGGTGAGACTTTCAGGGACAACTCCTAACGCTTCCCCGAGACTTGCAGGGACAACTCCCAACGCTTCCCCTTCGCTTATGCCTCCTAACCCTTCCCCTTCAGTGAGACTTGCAGGGACAACTCCTAACGCTTCCCCAAGACTTGCAGGGACAACTCCCAACGCTTCCCCTTCGCTTACGCCTCCTAACCCTTCCCCTTCGGTGCGACTTGCAGGGACAACTCCTAACGCTTCTCCGAGACTTGCAGGGACAACTCCCAACGCTTCCCCTTCGCTTACGCCTCCTAACCCTTCCCCTTCGGTGAGACTTGCAGGGACAACTCCCAACGGTTCCCCTTCGCTTACGCCTCCTAACCCTTCCCCTTCGGTAGTCTCTCCGAATGCTTCCCCCTCCTTCCATACATGAATATTATGTCCTAAACTAGATGTAACCCTGAAATCTCTATGTTTTGTTTTATAATTAGTTTACATTAATAAAAAGGATCAAATCTCCGTTTTGGTTTTAAAGTGATGAAATCAATTTCTATATGACGTTGCTTAATAGTATAACATTAGATCTTTAATTTTTTTTTGAATATATGACCTACCCAAGAATATGGATCCAAAAACCGGATGATTTAGACAGATGACAATCTACGGATAATTATAACATGTGGTGTGTTACAAACGATTTTAGTTTAACATGAATATCTTAAAATGTATAATGCAAACGATTTTAGCTGTAAACCAAATGTTCAGGTTATCAATATATACTGTCTTCAAATCTAGCATTAATTAATTACACTATGTAATATTAAAAATATATATATACAACATGAATCTTCAAGATTTTTTTGGTCATCACTTATACTATACACTAGAAAAAAACTGTGATAATAGCTCCGCATTTTTCTAAGCTCATTAATAAATGAGTCATCTTATTTTGTATGGTACGTCTGTAAATACAATTGTTAATATAGCGAGCAAATGAGAAATGACTTATATATATGGGTATTCAAGCTTATACTTGATTATCTTACTCTTTTGTATATAAAGCAGAAAATACGTAATAACGTAGGCGTATATAATTAAGTACATGAATCATATATTTATTAGACGTGTAAGAGTAAACTTAGGTAGATGCGTGTTAAGGGTTATGGGGGAAGTATAGTTTTCCTGTACGAAAGAGAATTCTCATTTGTGACTAACATTTAATTCATATGATCATGAAGGACAAGATCTTGCAATGCGACATAAACTCTTGAGTGCCACAACCTACTTACTTGTCAGAGAGGTCTGTCATATTGCGACAATGGAAATTGCAAGTGTCTTACGTTACTAGCGATGGATACAAATAGAGTCGACGTGAATCACATAGGGGAATGTAACAGACACCTTGACTGCCAAAGCATGCGTAGTTGTGACAAAAGGTCGAATCTATTGTGACAACGGAATTTGCAAGTGTTTAACGTTACAAGCTATGAATACAAAAGGAATTGATGTGAATCATGGAGGGATATGTGACACATACCTTGAGTGTGGAAGCATGCTATGTTTTGATTATCGTCGGGGGTGTTGCGTAAATGGAAAATGTGTGTGTCGCAAACAGGGCCAATTTGTGCCCAACTGCCCAAAATAAATTATGTGAAAATTATCTTTGTAACCAACTCAATGCACCCTAGTTATGTTCTATCATGCCTCCAATATTTAATTTGATGAAATAAGTTATTAAGCACTTTGTATCGATAGACAACCTTCTAATAAAATTAGATGCTTAAAAATAAAATAAAAAGTCTTATTTCATCAATTCCTTATAAACCATTTGTTAATTATATATATATATATATATATATATATATATATATATATCAAACTTTTGTTTTAGAATGTATGTTCTTTCTCATTTTATCATCTTATTATGTCATGTCTTTGTCTTTTTAAGTATAAAATGAATGATAAAACATACTTAGAGATTGAAATGGATCGATGGAATTTTTGATTTAGGTCTATGGATTCAGATATGTTAAATTTAAGGTTAAGCTATCCAAATCCTGAATTCGATATGTGATCTTCAAAAATCTTAAAACTCGAATACATTATCAATGTTTTCGTCGAGGATGGTTTTTACCGGTTCGCCGGTTTTCATTGGTTTTAAGACTTCATATATTCTACTCGGCTTTTCCATGATAAACATGACCATGCAAGGGTATCATTCGCGGTACGATGGGTTCAAACCGATCGATCCATTTCGGTTTACAGTTTTTATAAATCAATGATAGTTGTACATGTCAAATTGAGCACTTAACTAACCGGAGAGCTTGATTGAAAGAGATAGAATTGCGATAAATGCTTTTTATTGAATTCAGGAACAAGAGAATCAATTACAAATTAAAGAGATCGTCCTTGCGTTGATATCGCGTTAGGATTTTTCTCTGATAGTTGAATGTGTAGAATTATTGAGAGGCGAATTGTGGATCTCTTTCTTGGTGACAACTCATTTCTCTTTATACTCTTCCTCCTAGGTCTTCGAATATGATTTTTTTCCATTTTTTTCTATCCAAGATTTTCCTTCTTTTCTCTTTCTCAATATTGCGTAATATCGAACGTATATTTGAGTTAATCTTTCCATTTCCCGTTAGGTCGGTCTCGATCTCTCTATTTCCACGTAATTGGGCCTTACCCCAAAATAAGTGGATATCCTTCTTCGGATTCCCACAGGGTTTCCTGCACTTAAAGAGTGAACACGAGTTTGTATAATACTGACGTTTTGACTAAGAGATACATGGGATGTTTGCAACGTGTCGACGGCTTTTTCTACATCCGAGAACTTTTGTGATATGTCCGACATGGTTTGCTGCATGGCTTTGAGGGTTTCGGCCAATGATGACTCAACGGCGTCTCCTCCGGACATTGCTGCTTATCTCGGAAATGTAGTAAAGAAAAATCTGGCCACTCAAGAATCCTCTATCCCCACAGACGGCGCCAAAATGTGGATGTCGGACTCGCACACTCAAGTATTTTTAATTAAGTAGGAAAGATTACTCTTGAGGGATAAAAATGAATATGTAAAAAGCTTATGAATTGCTACAAAAATTGCTATAGTATTTCTTACTCGAGAAAGATGGATTCCCTTTACATGGCCATTTGCCCTTATATTTATACATAGAAAAACAACACTTAAATGGCTAATTAAGTACAATTATTCTCTCTTAAATGCATCCGTTTTGATCTTCGGGATTTAATGCTCAACGTTCAAATTTGAATTAATTCCGATCTTCGTGGGCTTCGCCCTTCAGGCCAAAAGCCTCGAACTGAAATGATCTTTAACTTCAACTTCGTCTCCTTCTCGAGGTGAAACCACTCCGATCCCTCTTCGTGGTATAACCACCTCGACTAAGCTCTTTGGGCTTATAAGTCTAACGGGCCTTGTCCTCTATGGGCTTCTGTCCTGCCTATGTGGCAATCTTTGGTTGGTTCCGAACCACCCGTGCGGGATCCGACACCAACACTAACCAGAGAGCTTAATTGAAAGAGATAGTTTTGCGATAAATGCTTTTTTATTGAATTCAGGAACAAGAGAATCAATTACAAAGAGATCGTCCTTGCGTTGATAGCGCGTTAGGATTTTTCTGTGATAGTTGAATGTCTAGGGTTCTTGAGAGGCGAATTGTGGATCCCTTTCTTGGTGACAACTCATTTCTCTTTATACTCTTCCTCCTAGGTCTTCGAATGTGATTTCTTTCCATTTTTTTCTATCCAAGATTTTCCTTCCTTTTATCTTTCTCAATATTGTGTAATATCGAACGTATATTGGAGTTAATCTTTCCATTTTCCGTTAGATCGATATCGATCTCTCTATTTCCACGTAATTGGGCCTTACCCCAAAATAAGTGGATATCCTTCATTGAAAAACCCGATAAGGTATTTCTAAAGTTTGGTTTATTCTTGGTTCGAATCGAGTTAACCGGATGGTGCTAAATCACTCACTAACATTAATCTTAAGTAATATTTGATAGTATAGACTATAGAAGTTTTTTTTTTCTTTTCTTCAATATATATATTTTCTTAAATTGATATTTATGATGTAATTAGATCTTGGCTTCGTGGCTTGTAGTGCTGATTTATAAAACTTATAATCAATGCAACGCCGGTTCGATACGTCATATTTTAGGGTTCTTTTAAAAATTCACAAATTCTCCAATTCGCCTCCTTTCTCGATCCTATCAAAATCTCCACCACCAATGAAGCGACGACGCCGTAACTCCAAACTCAAACTCGAAGAATCCTCCGACCAATCACCGGCAACCACGGCGGAGTTCTCCTTCTCTCTCACCAAAATCGCCGTCAGTCAAATCTGCCGATCCGTTGGATACATAGCCACCGATACATCCGCTCTCAACACTCTAACCCTAACAACCACCAAATTCTTACAATCCCTCGCCGAACTCGCATCGTCGTTCTCTAACACCGCTAATCGAACAGAGGTTAACCTCTTCGACATCGTCAACGGTCTCCAAGATATCGCTTTGTCTACTTCCGATTGTTTCCCCGGCGGATCCACCGTGCACGATATTGAATCTCATTGCTTGATCAAATCAGCTGTTCTTCGTAACCTCTCCGATTTCGTTGCCTACGCTCCTGAAATTCCTTTTGCTAAGCCGTTACCGAGACGAGAAAGAGACGGATCGTTAGGAGGAGATTTGGATCAAGCGCCGGTGACTCGATCGGTGGAGGTGAAGTCTGTTCCAGCTTGGCTTCCGCCTTTTCCTGACGCTAGTCTCTGCTCCGAACGATGTATAAAGGATAGACCTGATCATTTGTGGGAAAACTCCGATTCCGTTATTGGCCGTGAAATTTTGCCGGAGAGTTTGCAATCTAAAATCGGAGGAAGATTACCGGTAAGGAGAGAAAGAGTGAGATTCAAGATGGATCAACGAGATTGGAGTAACAGTGGTGATACGAGATTGGAGCGGTGGCGGGATAATCGCGACGGCGAATCTGACGGTGGAGTTGAGGTTAAGAAGAAAATTAGAGAAGGATACAATTACTGTACCGGCGAGTGGCCGGTTTAATTTATTCTGGTGACGAGAAAAAACAAACAAAACAAAATGCGCGAGGTTTAAGGTATTCGAACTCGCGACGCTTGAGGACTCGTCCTAATGGCCAATGGGAATAATACCGTTTGAGCTGCATCTCTTATAATTTGAAAACTCCAATTGTTATTTTATAAACATTGATATAAAGATTACTTTGTTTCTTTTCTATGAGGCTATTTTTTAATATTCAAACATATAAATGGTGGAATTACATTTTATCATTTTTTCGTTTGTCGAAATGCAAAACTATAATGGGAAAATTTTGATACCGCTAGACTTTAATTGAACTTTTTGAGTTGATCTTTACTCAATGTTAACTTGGTTAGTCACTGAACCCATCGCACAAGTGAACAATGGATTCGTCGCCCAAATAGGAGTTTTGTTCATGAATATGATGCTAAATTTCTTATGGTCCGTTAAAGTAATTGTTTGTTTCATATATCTCTGTTGCATAGGAAACTATCTGGAGTGTAACATTTTTTTTAATTGAAAATAGTGCAAACTATAGTTTGGTGGATTTTATTTATAAAATAGAAATGTCATGTGTTATTCTTTTCACCAAATCTCATGTACTTTATATGTAAAGCCTTTTTATGCAACTCGACTCTAGTATGGCTTGTATAGACACATTTATGCAGTCTTTTTCTTTATTATTTTTCATTAAGATCCAAATGAATCTCAATCGTCCATTCATGAGAGAAGTAATACAAAAGCTACACGTGGCAGCCATCGAGTTTTGTGGTACACTGTTTCATTACCCCCACTATGATTCATATATATATAACAAAAACAAGTTGCATTCCTTCTCAAAATTTACTGAAATTGCCACTGTTTTCGAGTTTGTTGGTTCTCCGATCTCGCCGGTGTCTTCTTCTCCGGTGGATATTGAAATCCTCCGGTAGCGTTTGACTGAGCTACGGTATGATTTTCTTCTTCATTTTCTTTTGGAATTAGTCGTTGTATGGAGTGAGTAATCCACTGGTTTTGACTTAATTTGTAGAAATCAAATTTGAAAATTTCTACAGAATATGCCGGTGGTTTCTCTGGCTAAGGTTGCTACTTTCCCGGCGGTGGCCGGAGATTTAACGGTTCGTGTTCCGTTAGTTTATGGGAAACGACTCGTGACGAATCGTGTTTCTTTCGGGAAATTGAGGCGCCGGAGTTGTATAGGTCATTGTGTAAGAAGCGAATTGCAGAGTCCTCGTGTTCTAGGTTCCGTCACAGGTTTGAGATTCTGACGGTGATTTTGCTTGTTATCTGGGAAATTTGGTGATTGTTGTGTTGATGGTGATTTGCATTTGAATAGATTTAGCGTTGGATAAATCTGTGGAGAATGGTCATCTTCCCAAGGGAGATTCATGGGCTGTACACAAATTTGGAGGAACTTGTGTGGGAAATTCTGAGAGGATAAAGGATGTTGCTGATGTTGTTGTTAAGGATGACTCTGAGAGGAAGTTGGTGGTTGTGTCAGCAATGGCGAAAGTCACTGATATGATGTATGATCTTATTCACAGAGCACAGTCTCGGGATGATTCATATCTGTCTGCTTTGAGCGGTGTTCTTGAAAAGCACCGAGCAACGGCTGTTGACTTGCTTGATGGAGATGAACTCGCGAGTTTCGTGGCTCGGTTAAATGATGATATAAACAATCTCAAAGCAATGCTTCGTGCCATTTACATAGGTACTGTTTTTTTTCCCTTTGTCAATTCTCAATGCATATTGTTAGGAGGAGGTATTAAGAAATTGAATTGAATTTGTATATGTTCTTTTGAAATCTTATTCCTTTTGTTACGAACTCTTCTATCTCTGCAGCTGGTCATGCAACTGAATCTTTCTCAGACTTTGTTGTGGGTCATGGAGAGTTGTGGTCTGCTCAGATGTTAGCTGCTGTTGTGAGAAAGGTATAAAAGTCCTATATGACGTGCCGCGAGAAACTCCCTAAAGTAAAGAACTAGTTGTTCTTTTATTTTACCTTTCTCATATGCTTGTGTTGGTTTTGCTCATAGAGTGGATTGGACTGCACATGGATGGATGCAAGGGATGTCCTTGTTGTTAGTCCAACGAGCTCTAATCAAGTCGACCCTGACTTTGTGGAATCAGAAAAGAGACTGGAAAAATGGTTTACTCAGAACTCGGCAAAGATTATTATAGCAACTGGCTTCATAGCCAGTACACCACAGAACATTCCAACGACTCTCAAGAGGGATGGGAGTGACTTCTCCGCAGCTATAATGGGTGCTCTGTTTAGATCTCACCAACTCACAATCTGGACAGATGTTGATGGTGTGTACAGTGCAGATCCAAGGAAAGGTATGTGCAAGCCTCCATTTAACTGATATATAGTTAGGACTAGTTATTGAGCCATGACAGGCGTGTTTTCCTCATCATGTTTGTCTATTGTTATGCTAATGATTATGTTTTGATGCAGTTAGTGAAGCTGTTGTACTGAAGACTCTTTCTTACCAAGAGGCTTGGGAAATGGTAAATTTCCAACCTCTTGCACTTGTTTAAATGCCTGATTTTTCAGAATCGTTGTTTACACCTAACATTCATGTTCATATGCCTGCGCAGTCTTACTTTGGGGCAAACGTCTTACATCCTCGGACCATTATTCCAGTGATGAAATATGACATCCCAATTGTAATAAGGAATATTTTCAACCTCTCTGCCCCTGGAACAATGATATGTCGGCAGATTGAAGATGAAGATGGATATAAATTAGACGCTCCTGTCAAAGGGTTTGCGACGATTGACAATTTGGCTCTTGTAAACGTGGAAGGGTGAGCTAATAGTGGATATTGTGTTACACATGCGGCTGCTTATTGTATTTCTTATACAAACTCTGCATTCTCTTTATAGAACTGGAATGGCTGGTGTTCCTGGTACTGCCAGTGCCATTTTTTCTGCTGTCAAGGAAGTTGGAGCTAATGTTATTATGATCTCACAGGTTATTTAGTTCAGGTTTCTGATTTCTTTCATCGGTTATGTATTCACTTGTCAATTGTAAGTTCTTAATAAAATTATATAAATGCAGGCTAGTAGCGAGCATTCTGTGTGCTTTGCTGTACCAGAGAAGGAAGTGAAAGCTGTTTCTGAAGCATTGAACTCACGATTTCGTCAAGCTTTGGCTGGTGGCCGCCTTTCCCAGGTGCCTTTATCTCTCTCTTGTTGGTAAAAGGGTATCAAATAGCTATTCTCTTGGCAAATCAGCAGGATCCTTGTTTAGGCATCCACTATCTTTCTCAAACTGTGGTTTCATTGTTTTCATTCAGATTGAAATCATCCCTAATTGTAGCATATTAGCAGCAGTTGGCCAGAAAATGGCGAGCACTCCTGGTGTTTCTGCCACTTTTTTCAGTGCGTTAGCAAAGGTAAGCTAAGTGTAGTGTTTGCAAAGAAAATCAGAAACGGTTCATCATCCATTTCATATCTTTTTTTTCTGCTAAAAAGCTCTGCTGATACAATGCCATACCTAAATAACTGCAGGCCAATATCAACATCCGTGCTATAGCTCAAGGTTGCTCCGAGTTCAATATTACAGTAGTCGTCAAGCGTGAAGATTGCATTAGGGCATTAAGAGCTGTGCACTCAAGATTTTACCTTTCGAGAACCACTTTGGCAGTGGGAATTATAGGACCGGGATTAATTGGTGGAACCTTACTTGATCAGATTAGAGATCAGGTGAGTATCTGATGCTTATATGCGAGATTATAGTAAAATACGGATCAATGTTCAAGCTGCATCATCATCTTTATATTTCCTTTCACAGGCGGCAGTGCTCAAAGAAGAATATAAAATTGACTTGCGTGTTATAGGGATCACAGGCTCAAGTAAAATGTTGATGAGTGAATCGTAAGCCAACGAACTTGATAATGATACATAACTTCGGTGAACTTTCTACTGCTGTAATCTTTTTACACAATCGTCATCTTTTTAGGGGGATTGACTTATCAAGATGGAGAAAACTTATGAAAGAAGAAGGAGAAAAAGCTAACATGGAGAAGTTCACCCAATATGTGAAGGGAAATCATTTCATTCCAAACTCTGTTATGGTTGATTGTACGGCCGATGCTGATATCGCTAGCTGTTACTACGACTGGTTGCTACGAGGAATTCATGTGGTCACTCCGAACAAAAAGGCCAACTCTGGACCACTTGATCAGGTAAAGTGTTTGATCTTTGCTTAAATGACTGTTGGATCGGCAGCTACAAATATGTTCACCTTGAGTATATATCCATTAAGATTCCGAGATTTATGAACAGAGAGACTGATTGGTAACACTCTCCTGTAAATGCAGTATCTAAAGATCAGAGATCTTCAAAGAAAATCGTACACACATTACTTTTATGAAGCAACCGTTGGAGCTGGTCTTCCAATTATCAGCACCTTACGTGGTCTCCTCGAAACAGGGGATAAAATACTGCGAATTGAGGGAATTTTCAGGTATCTCCTCTTCGGCTTGGTACCGCAGCAATTTGTTCAGATAACACAACAACGGCCTTGCTTTGCACCTTCACACTAAAATTTTGCTTTGATGCTTTTCTGCAGTGGTACTTTAAGTTACCTCTTCAACAACTTTGTCGGCACCAGAAGCTTCAGTGAAGTTGTAGCAGAAGCAAAGCAAGCAGGTTTCACAGAACCAGATCCACGAGATGATCTATCTGGAACAGATGTTGCTAGAAAAGTAGGGTTTTTTTTGTTTCTGTCAACAAATCGAGTCAATGCACCTTGTAAATGATATTGAACCTTATAGTATCTGCTACTTCTGCAGGTAACAATCCTTGCCAGGGAATCAGGCTTAAAATTGGATCTTGAGGGCCTTCCAGTCCAGAATCTTGTGCCAAAGCCGCTACAAGTAAGTCTCTGTATAATCACACAATTAAATTCATCAACAATAAGGATAATCCTTATGACATTTCTTATTCTCTTGTTGATCACAGGCTTGTGCATCAGCAGAAGAGTTCATGGAGAAGCTACCTCAGTTTGATGAAGAATTATCCAAACAAAGAGAAGAGGCTGAAGCAGCAGGAGAAGTAAGTAGTACCTCTTAGCAAAACTATTTTAACACCCAATGTGCCGCCTTGAAAAGAACTCATTTCAGATTTTGTTGTGTTGTGTCTTTCTTTAGGTCTTGAGATACGTAGGAGTTGTAGACGCAGTAGAGAAAAAGGGAGCAGTCGAGTTGAAACGGTACAAAAAAGATCATCCGTTTGCTCAGCTCTCGGGCGCTGATAACATCATCGCTTTCACAACCAAACGGTACAAAGATCAGCCTCTAATTGTTCGTGGACCTGGTGCTGGTGCTCAAGTTACAGCCGGTGGAATCTTCAGTGACATTCTTCGCCTTGCATTCTATCTCGGGGCTCCGTCTTAAGGCACAATTGTTTCTTCTAGGAACAAATCTAATGATCAAACCCTGTTTCTACATGCTAGATCTGTAATTTGGATTCCAGAGATTTTGATTCTTATAGATGAAACCAAACGTCAAGGTAATAAAACACTCTAGGAAAAAATTGAATAAAGGCTGTTGGTATCAACACAAGCACTGAAATCCTGTCTCCTGGCTCGAATTCATCTCATTTCATATGATTTTGACCCAACCGAAACAAAATTTAGCATCAGAAACATTTCTCAATCTATACTTTCGGCAAAAAACTTCTTCTACAGCGTGAAGACTATAACCTAATCTGATATCCAATGCGGTTGAAACACTTTGTTTTGAAAATGGAACTATCTGAGATCCAATGCAGTTTAACTTCATTTGTAGAGGATCTAATAGTACTCGTCAGGGTTTTCTTTGCTTTGAATGAGAGGGACACCGTCTTCTCTCCATTTAATCCGCTCTTCGCAAATCGCAGCCACCACCTCGACATACAGCTTGTGTTCCTGAGCCCAAAATGGAAAAAAAAGGAAGCAAATGAAATCTTCTGAACTGTGAAATGTATTGTTCAAAACTATTCTTTAGTAGTACCTCATGAAGAACCCTTTTAGCCAATTCTTCTGGTGTATCATTAGCAATCACACGGACTGCACTTTGAGCAAGTATCCGACCTGTATCGTACTCCTCATTGACAAAGTGAATTGTGGGACCTGAATATCTACGGAAAGAAAAACCGTTGAATGTTTTCTTGCGCAAAAGAAAAGGAAACAAAAAAACTACACATCTGTAACATTGTATTACCTAGCTCCCGATTTTAGAACAGCTTTATGCACTCTTATACCATACAGACCTTTGCCTCCAAAAGCCGGAAGAAGAGCAGGATGAATATTTAGAATCCGTTTAGGAAATGCTTGGACAAGCTCGACCGGTATAAGTTTCAAATAACCAGCTAGAAGAACAAAGTCTACCCCATATTTCCTGTTCATCAAGCAAATGTGAAGAGACAGTGAACTTTCAACAACGCCTTAAGACATTCACTTCAAGGGTAAAGATACAAATAAAGATGGAGAGAGAGAGAGAGAGAGATGCTAACCTAAGTACATCTACAAGCTCTGAAGGAGAGAGTCCATCGAATGGTTCTCGCTTCGCTTTAGGGAATACTAAAACAGGAATTCCATTACTTCTTGCATACTCAGCACCTCCACAATCTAAATTGATGAACTTAAGCAAGTAAGTATTGCAGGGTTTTCAAAAATAACAAAATCAAAACTCCGAATCAATTCACATTACACAAAATAGAGCTATTCGAATTCCACTAACTAATCAGTCATATATTAGCAGTTCTTTTCTGATCAATTAACTTTTAAGAACCAAAACACACATAAACTAGAATTGAAACTTAGGAAGACCAAAATCAATAACTTGAAGAAGAAAGGTGATACCTTTTTTGTTAGTGACCAACAAAACAACATCCCCATTAACAGAACCATCACTGCATCCCTCATGAATCTTCCTGAAATTCGAACCACCTCCCGAAACAAACACAGCAAGTTTCTTCCTTTTTGGTTCGTCTCTCGAACCATCGACCTCCGCTACTATCTTTGGAGCAAACGAAACAGCTTTTACAAGCGGTCCAATCCTCATCGCAAATCTGCCTGCGTGACATGAGAAAGAGAAAGAGAGAACATTCCGGGGAGGTGTAAACGGAGCAATCGAGGTTTCACGGGTCTTCAACGGCGAATTCACCGGGAAGTTGAATTGACTCGAGAACAAAACCCGTGATTCCATTCCGACGGTCTAATCGGAGGTTTTTGTTGACTGCTCCTCGGAGACTTTTTTGAGGTTCTGCTTTAAGAAAACACCGTGCCGTCTCAATATAATTCTATCCTACTGCATGCCGTTTTTATCTTACAAAAACAACAGCGCTAACCTAGTAACCTGTGAGAGAGAGAGAGAGAGGAGGAATCAAATCAATCACCCGTAATTCAATTTCCGGTTCAATCCGGCTATCTCCAATTAACTACGATATCACAAGGCCCATTGGCCCAACAAGGCCCAATTTAAACGAAGCGGTTCATGAACAAAAAAAGATCTTCTTCCTCTTCACTCCGATTTCTCCTACGGTCTCTTTCTCTCTCTGAGAAATCGAGAGACTAATATTTGTCACCTGAAATTTGTTCCCTGGAAAATCGTTCGTTTGGTGTTTCTTCGTCGCAGTCTTCTTCTCAGGTACACTTTTTCTTCTAACCCCTTTTGGTTCTGTGAATCGGTCGTTTTCTTGTGCGTTGTTTTGTCATTTTCAATGCTTGAATTTGTATCAAGATTATGTTTTTTCGTAGCTGTAGATTTCCAAGATTTTCTTATAAACAAGAACAAAGAAATGGCTCTAGTACATTTTTGCTTTTATCGCCGATAATACGGCTTATTACGAGAGCATTTTGCAAATCGTTGTAGACGTATGATTTTGTTTTTTTGAGGTTTCGAGATTGCTTTGATTGCTAGAAAAATCTGAACTTGTGTCATTGGCTTCGTTGTACAGAAACTAGGGATCCCATTGCTCCGAGTGGTGACGTTTGGTACAGATTCTGGTTCTGTTGTTTGTGGAGTGTTAGAGAATGAGCTCTCAAGTCAGGAGAGATCGGAGAGAGAGGCAAAGATTCACTCCTCAAACTACGCAACAAACATGGGTTCCAAGAGGAACTTCCTCGACCTCTGTGGTTGTAAACGAGACTACCTTTCCTTTCGACGCGAATACAAATTTTGGAAGCCTTGATGCTGGTGCTAGACCCGGTCCTGTTTATCAGCAAAGGCAGCACTATGAGTCTGGCCCTCTGCTTAATAACCCGCAACAAAGGAGTAATGTCTTGGGTCCTCCTCCTTTTAACCGTCAAAGGAGGAATAATGGTTCGAGAACTGTGCCGGATAACCGTCAGAGAGGTGGTTCTAGGGGTCGCTTGGTCCAGACTGTGAATGAGGGAACAGGGTTGGATAAAGAAAGGAGTGGGCATAAAGAGAATACTGTGTTGACAAACCCAAATCTGCCTCAACTTTTGCAAGAGATACAGGATAAGCTAATGAAAGGTTCTATTGAGTGTATGATTTGTTATGATATGGTTAGGCGGTCTGCTAATATTTGGTCTTGCTCCAGTTGTTACTCCATATTCCATCTGAACTGTATCAAGAAATGGGCTCGAGCGCCAACTTCGGTGGATTTGTTGGCGGATAAAAACCAAGGTAGTAATTGGAGATGTCCAGGTTGTCAGTTTGTTCAGTTGACATCGTCAAAGGATATACAGTATCGATGCTTTTGTGGAAAGAGGAAAGACCCACCTAGTGATCCATATTTGACTCCTCACTCTTGTGGAGATATATGTGGGAAGCCGCTGGAGAAAGAGTTTGCAACAGCTGCGATGGCTAACGAAAATACTTGTCCTCATGTTTGTGTATTGCAGTGTCATCCCGGTCCATGCCCTCCATGTAAGGCATTTGCCCCACCTCGTAACTGTCCTTGCGGTAAGAAGATGATCAGAACCAGATGCTCCGAAAGAAAATCTAATCATACTTGTGGGCAGAGTTGCGATAAGCTTCTTTATTGTGGCCGTCATCGATGTGAAAGGGCATGTCATGTGGGGGCTTGTGATCCATGTCAGGTACAAGTCAATGCCTCCTGCTTTTGCAAGCAAACAGTGGAGAGTGTAATCTGTGGTGACATGAATGTGAAGGGAGAGGTGAAAGCAGAAGATGGCGTGTTTTCATGCAAATTGAACTGTAGAAAACAGCTTGAGTGTGGTAACCATTACTGTCGTGATGTTTGCCATCCTGGGCCTTGTGGGGACTGTGAGTTCCTGCCTAGTAGAATTAAGTCATGCTATTGTGGAAAAACGAGTTTGGAAGAGGAGAGGCGGAGTTGCCTTGATCCAATTCCTTCTTGCTCGAACATATGCAGCAAGTTTCTTCCATGTGGCCTGCATAACTGCAAAGAAATGTGCCATTCAGGTGGTTGTTCGCCTTGTTTAGTCCAAGTGCGCCAAAAATGTCGGTGCGGCTCAACATCTCGGACTGTGGAATGCTACAAGACAGTTTTAGAGACAGAGAAGTTCATTTGCGCTAAACCATGTGGCCGTAAGAAAAACTGTGGGAGGCATAGATGTAATGAGCGGTGCTGCCCTCTCCTGAACCATCCAAAGAATGATGATCTCTCAGGCGATTTTTTTGATCTCCACTTTTGCCATATACCTTGTGGAAAGAGGCTAAGGTGCGGACAGCATTCCTGTGAAACTCTCTGTCACACTGGTCATTGTCCTCCTTGCCTCGAGATGATTTTCACTGATCTTGCATGTGCTTGTGGGAAAACTTCGATACCTCCTCCATTACCATGTGGAACGCCTGTCCCGAGTTGTCAGCTTCCTTGCTCGGTTCCTCAGCCTTGTGGCCATTCCGCTACACATGGTTGCCATTTTGGAGACTGCATGCCTTGTTCAGTACCCATGGAGAAGAAATGCATTGGTGGTCATGTGGTTCTCAGGAACATACCGTGTGGGTTAAAAGACATTAGATGTAACAAAATATGCGGAAAGACAAGGTGTTGTGGCATGCATGCTTGTGCCAGGGCGTGTCACTCTAAACCATGTGACAATGGTGGTAACGCATCTGTAACTGGTCTGCGTGTTACTTGCGGTCAGACGTGTGGTGCTCCTAGAAGAGACTGCAGACACACTTGTGCAGCACTGTGCCATCCTTCTGCGCCTTGTCCTGATCAGAGATGTGAGTTTCCACTCAAAATTGCTTGTTCATGTGGTCGCATAACAGCTACCATCCCTTGTGATGTCGGAGGAAGTGCTGGTGGTTTTAGCGGTGACTCTATCTATGAAACCTCCATTTTGCAGAAGCTTCCAGTGCCGCTCCAACCTGTCGAGTCAAATGGGAATAGGATTCCTCTTGGGCAGAGAAAGCTTACTTGTGATGAAGAGTGTGCTAAGGTGGAACGTAAACGGGTTCTTCAAGATGCATTTGATATCACTCCTCCAAGTTTAGACGCTTTACATTTTGATGAGAATACTGCCATGACTGAGATCATTTCAGATCTTTATAGACGTGACCCTAAGTGGGTGCTAGCAGTTGAGGAGCGATGCAAGTTCTTGGTACTTGGAAAAGCCAGAGGTAGCACAAGTAGTTCCCTAAAGCTCCATATCTTCTGTACTATGGAAAAGGATAAAAGAGATGCAGTACGGTTGATAGCTGAGAGGTGGAAACTTGCTGTAAGCAATGCTGGGTGGGAACCAAAACGCTTTGCAGTGGTTTACGTTACACAGAAGTCAAAACCCCCTACAAGGATCATTGGAGTCAAAGGTGTTGCCTCCGCAGGCGGGCCCCACGCACCAGCCTTTGATCCACTGGTTGATATGGATCCTCGACTCGTGGTTTGTTTTTCTGATCTCCCAAGGGAAGCTAATATCAGTGCCTTGGTTCTGAGATTTGGAGGCGAATGCGAGCTTGTTTGGTTGAATGACAAGAATGCATTAGCCGTCTTCCACGATCCACTTCGAGCAGCCACTGCCATGAGAAGACTTGAACACGGTTCTGCGTACCAAGGAGCGGTAGTTGTTGTACAGAACCAAGGACAATCTCCGTCTCTTAGTAACGCATGGGGAATACCAGGCAGCTCGGTTAAGAGAGGAAATCCATGGCATAAGGCAGTGATTAAGGAATCAGATGACTCTTGGGGAATAGAAGATTCTCCCATTGGAGGTTCTATGTTGAAATCAGCAAAGGATAACGCTTTGATCACTCCTTTAGTCAACCGTTGGAGCGTTCTCGAGTCAGATAAGACTGTTTCAGTGGAGCCGCTAGCTCAGACCGAAGGGACAAGTAGTTCGAAAGCTGCTGGTAAAGAACCGGAAGAGACCGCAGTGGTTGATGATTGGGAGAAAGTATGCGAATGAGTGGAGAAGATAAAACGCCAATGCAGTTTCTCTGTGAGTACTTAAATTTTTTTGCTTTTGACTATTGGACTAGTGGAGCTTCATTCACTTGTGGTGTTCTTTCACTTCGGAGCTCAAAAACAGAGGATCGTTTATTTAGATTGGTCAACTTCTTTTGAAGCTTTTTATGTTTTGAAAACTTTTCTCGAAACCCGTAGTTTATGTTGAAATTTTACTCATATGATATGAGACTCTCTGAATCAAAAAAGAATCTTTGTTGGGTTAGCCTAGTAGTGAATATTGATTACTTTTGTGGAAGAGACCAATTTCGACTGCAACAAAGCTTTTTCCGTTACTGTTATCATTGTGTTAAATATTAGTTTTACATCAAACCACAGGACGAACTTAATCTACACAGATGACCAAAGGAATCAGACATAAAATAGGTTTCACCTTTGAAAGTGACTTGAGATTCAATAGTAGAAGAGTGTCAAGTGGTTTTAACTTTTAAGAAACATAACTTTGTTTGATTCTTATTCAGATTAAGAGCAACAAGTTGTCGATATATGCTTTGCCTTTCGTTGGCCATTCAAGCATTTTTTATAACTTTGTCTCTCCAACTAAAGAAAAGTCAGGTTTTTGGGTAATATTCTTATATCTCCCTTCTTCTGTCACAATCTTTTCTTTGTTTTTCGACATGAGAAAATAAAGTCTATATAAATTCCATTTCGAGAGATTTGGTATTGTTGTTTTTAGTGTAAAAAGGAAGAAAAAAAATCAGAAAATGTCTTCACCAAAGAGTTCACACCATAAGGCAGACTCCAAAATGGAACAAGATGTGAGTTTCTTTGTTTATTTTCTCTGCTCTTGAAGATAATTTGCGACATCTTTTTAAATATGAAACAACAAAACTGTGATTATAAATGTTTATCTTGCTTTTGTCATTTTTATTGTTAATTTGGGCAGAGCAATAGAAAAGCATGGATTTTACAACCGAGTGGTCTTAACTTTGTCTGGGGAGGTGACTCGAGATATTGGGTTATCCCTAAAGAACCAAGGTGCCTTCCGATTCATTTCGACTTAACCGATAAACCAAACTTTGGGCTTACTGATACCAAAAGTCTTAAACTGATTCATTTGATTGTTGGTTTTAGGATGCCTGCTGAGCTGAAGATGGTGAGTTGGCTAGAAGTAACCGGTTGTTTTGAGAAGATTGAACCCGCTAAAACATACCGAATCGGTTTTAAAATCTCGTTTAAAACGGATGCGACCGGTTGGGATGAAGCCCCACTTTTCATGTCTGCTAAAATCGGGAAGAAAGGCAAGACGGTGTGGAAACGAATCAAATCCGTTAACCAGAACTTTGGTAAACTGATAGACGGATCAGAACCCATCAATATACCTGACGAGTCCGATGGCCAGTTCGAAATCTCGGTTAGTCCAGCATCGCTTAACCAAGATACTATGCTTCAGTTTGGTCTGTATGAAGTGTGGACTGGACGATGGAAGACCGGTTTGTTGATCCATGAAGCCTTTGTTCACGAAGTATAAAGAGATCATTGTCGACTTTCATACTAGGAACACAAAACTTTATACCTCAAATTTGGTCGATTTAGTTCTAAATAAACGAGCTTTAGATCATAATAATGTAATCTTATACCTCTTTGAACAAGTCTTAAAGCTCTGTATGATACTCTTCAGGTTTAAACCACAGCGAGAAATCGATTCCTTTCGACTTCAAATTCTCAGTTGCGGGTGCAATTCTCTCCAGAAGCTACACCGATTAGACAAGAAACATGTTAGACCTGATCTCTAAGCATAACATATGAAAAGCATTAAACAAAAACATTAACAGTTGATGAAACCTTGGAGTGAAGAACGCCGTTGGAAACCAAAACAGACCTATCAAACACAGAAAACTTCCCTCCGTCCATCCGAGTCACAGCTCCTCCAGCTTCCTCAACTATCTGTGTCCAAATTCAGACATGGATTAAGCTCTACAACATAAGTAGTTTAATAAGAAAATAAAAACAAGAAGGATGAAGAAGATTACAAGAACACCAGCAGCCATGTCCCATGGCTTTAGACGGTACTCCCAATATGATTCCGCAATCCCAAGTGCCACATGACACATGTCAACTGCTGCAGCACCGAGTCTTCGCACTCCCCGACTCACATCAGTAAACTCTTTGAACAGATCCATGTTAGTACTCCATGCATCATCATGTTCATAACCAAACCCTGTGATAAGAAGTGCTCTCTCCACCTACATTCAAACCCGAATAGATATGCAATAAAACCAAAACCATTGCACACACCATGTCGAAACTAAGTTGGATTCCGGATAAGTTCCTTACAGCATCAGTTTCACTGACATGAATTTTTTGCCCGTTACACAATGCTCCACCACCTGAGAAATGAATTAGTTAGAAAAGTCTTAAATACAGAACCGAACTAGACAAACATTACCTTCTCACATTGTACCTGCTGTTGCAGAAAAGGTTCGAGTGTTCCAACACATCGGACCACCGACAAACTCAACCTGCATGACCAGATTTTTTTGGTTTTTTAACTTATCTATTGATCAAAGAATCAGTAGAGAGGAACTGTAATCAGTCAAGTATATATTGGATGTACCACAGAAGCAGCGGCGGGGTTTCCACGATACAGAACACCGACAGAAACAGCAAAACTGGGATATCCATGAGCAAAATTTGTTGTTCCATCTATGCATAAAAGGAATTAAGAGACTATTACTAAAAATCTCAGAGATTCCACAAAACACATGAAAAAAAAAAGGCAATGAGATTTGTAAAGAGAGCAAAACCTAGAGGATCAATGCACCAGAGGTAATCAGAAGACGAATCGCCGATAATACCACCTTCTTCACCAAGAATAAGATGATCACTAAAATTCTTCTTCACTACTTCCAAAATAGCAGCCTCGCTTGCTTTATCAGTACTGCAAATTCACCAAATACTAACACTTTAATAGCTTCAAGCACTGAAGTCAACATAAACATAGTTAAAACCTCAATCTACAAAAGCTAACAACTTTTAAAAGCTGAAGAAGTCCTTACTCAGTTACTAAGTCACTGAGACCTTTATAAGTGATATTCCTTGGCTTATTTACAGCTTCCATAACCACCTGAAACCAGATGATTCAATTCAAGTTAGGTTTTTTATTCTTCTCCTTCTGCTCTATGATCCCAAGAACTTGATTCTAGTACTACTTAACACAATTTCGACTCTCAGCAAGAGTTTTTGTTCAAATTCAGATTTTGTATTGTAAAGAGATGAAATTTCGAACCTCAGCGCCGGTTTTAGCGGCGAGTTCAACGACTTCAAGGAGAAGTGCCGGCGATATAGTTCCGGTGGATTTAGCTCCGATTCTAGGATAATGCGTCTGATCAGAAATCTCAGACACAAGAGCTTTTGTTTGAAGTCTTGAAGTGGACTTGAAGCTGTTAGACAAAATCGTCGAACACCCATGTCGGAAATTTCTGTTTGATGTCCGGCATGAAAATGGGTTCTGCAGCGGAAGAGATGATCTGGGTAAGTGAGAGATTCTCATTGACATGCTTCCCATTGCTGGTGTCGCCGGAGGATTTTCTCAGTTGCCCAAAATCAAATTCTTATTTTTTTTTTTTTTTGTTGTTGTAAATTTTGGTTTTTGGTTTTATATCAACGTGAATGGATGGACATGAGAGAGTCCAAAAAGCTGCTGATAGACTCAATATCTTCAACTACAAAACTCAATATCTTCTTCTTCAAACAAAATAAGTTTCAAGAGAGACAAGAAACAATATTTTTTAGCCGCTAGAGTATTACATTTTTCTACTGAAAAACCAAACTTAACATTTATAAAACCGAAAAAACTATCAATCATCAGGTTAGCCTTTGGATTCACGACGACGTATCAGATTTGCGTTCAGCGTCTGCGGCAGACTGCATTTGAGTTGCATATTGTAAGTTCCAGAGAACATCTTCAAAGGAAGGTCTTGCAGAAGGTTCAAGCAAAACACATTTATTGGCGATTGAGATGGCAATCGATAAAGACTCCTGCGAGCTTGTTGTCAGGACCGTTGGACTTACTGTTTTCTGCCGACCGTCTTGGCTCCCAAATGACGTCTGCAAATGCAACATTGCAGCAACAGCTATTAACCACCATGATTTAAAGCAAATAACAATGATGAAGATTGCTTTCTTTTTTTTTCTATTTGATACCATTTCGTTGAGAAGATAGGCCTCTCCTTTTGTAGTAGGCACTGGTCCTATCAGAGATTCCAGAAGTATGAATCCAAAGTTGTACACATCGTCCTCTCTTTTAGCCATTTTCCTGCGTAATTCCAAAGTTTGAATTAGATTCTCCTAAACGCTATGAAATTTTGAAATAGAAGAATCTATGTAGAAGCAGAAGCAAAGTAGAGTCCTGAGTTAGTATCAAAGAAGAGCATACAAAATGAAGATAAACAGAGTGAAAGAGAGTAAATAGGGCAAACCTCGAGCTTTTTGTTCTCTTCAATGATGGCAGAGACTCCATAGTCACTGAGCTTTGCAATCTTGTGTTCGTCAAGCAAAATGTTGTTCGTCTTCAGATGATTGTTGAATGAACAAAATCCCAATCTTTCTTCCTTGGAACTGTTTTCCCTCAGTTTCAGCCTCTTCGCATAAGAATTCTTGATGCTGATCATGACTGCCAATTATGGACAAGCAATTCCACCGAGTTTAACAACTCGCTCGCCGGAAGCTCCTGCCAAGCAACGGGGAGGGATCCCAATTAATCTGTTATTCGACAAGTCCAAGTTTAACTCCACAGGTCAGATAAAGCGGTAGCTTCCCACTGAGCTTGTTAGATGCCAAGTCTAAGTAACTAATGTTTGGCAAAGAGAACAAGAACCGAGATGGAGTTCCAGTCAGATGATTGAACAACAAGTCAAGATGCTGAAGCTGAGACAAACCACCAAAACGTCAGGGAAAATGTGTTGCAGTAGTAACCAATAGACCTGAGGTTGTTGATTGATCACACTCGAAACCTGATTGAATCTAACATCTTACACAAAACAGAAACAGCCTCATTTCTGAATCCAAGAACAGCTGACAAAACTTGAAATTAACTAACAAAAGGAAATGATTCCACCACAATGGCTCCTGCTTCAGTTCAGAGCAGCTTATAGAAAGTAACTAAACCCTAATTTACCAATTACGTAGCTCACAAGATCCAAAAAGCTTTCACCGACAACAACAACAAAACAACTATAATGGCTCTTCTTATCTAACGCTGCTCAAATTCTCTCTGATGACGAGAAAGACAGAGAGAAAGTGAAAGCTGAGCGTCTTCGCACTGTTTACGCTTAAGGCTTGTTCCGCCGCTAGAGCAAAGAGACCTCACCGCCTCTGATTCCTCCGGACAAGCCTCAGCCACCACGCACTCCGCAAACGCCTTGTTCAAATGTCTGCAACCGGATCTCCTTGCCGGTCCCTCAGGCATCCGACGGTGGCACTGCAACAACGCTTCCTGCAACCGATCGCAAGATCTCATCGGGATATCTCCGGTGATCTCTCTCACATGTCTTCTTTGATGATCCGATTATCATCATTAGTTAGATTTGGGCTTTTGATTTTTGAGCCCATATTCTCTTTGGGTAATTATGTGAAGCCCACTTATCTTACACACACCGGACATTAGTTTTTTTTGTTGTTGCCATTTGGAAGATCTGAAATCAACCAAATAGGTTGGTTTAGTGGATTTTGAGAGTTTTTAAAGTCACTAATACAAATTCTATTTAATATATCACTCTTTATGATATTATCATTCTTAATTCTTATTTTTAAAGTCAAATCTCATGTGGTGGTTATATGACTTAATCAGAAAAGGTTTGTGACTTTGTTTTAGTCTTTGTCAAGGTTCCTCAATAGAAGTGGTTATGGATGTGACTTCTTGCCATTGGCTTACACCAACTATCTTATTACTAGATAGTCGTAATTTACGAAAAATGACTTGCAAAACAATGTGATAGTAGTGTGATCACTCAACTCTCATATAAACATATGTAACTAGCTATACAATATTATATTAAATATGAAAAATATATAGATTAAAGATTCTCTCGTATCAAACTTTAGAAAGCTTATTACGTACAAGTACCCTCTTGTTGAATGTCATTCAAGCTTTTGTTGAATAATATTGGCTCGGGATATATATATTTTTTTCCCTTTTTTAATAATAACTTTATTCATCTTTCTCTTCTAAAAAGAGACATCATTTGAAAAACAGTACACAGTTTAAAGATGAAGTAAGAGAAAAAAAAGAGAAACAAGACCACATGTGACGAAGTTACACGATAAGTTGAGTTGAAGAGAAAGCAGGTTAAGGTTGGATAAACCGAAACCAGGTTGAAAGGTAATTCTTGAGATTGTCGAGTTGGTCTGACATTTTCATTTTTCTCTTTACAGGTGGAAAGAATTGACCACGCTTAACCAATGTTCTTAAAGTATTTATCTATGGAACTAGCAATTGTTATTTGTGCAAACCCCTAATCGTTACAAATGATCGAAAGAAACTAGAAACAAAACTAAGAATTAAAATTACATCATTAAGATAAACTTAGTGCAATCTATCATGCGTCCTTCAAGTTAAAGATCTTCAAAATAAACTGGAGTTGCTGATCAACGCAGAGAATCTCAATGTCGATCATTGGTTAATGGCTTCATATATGGTACAATCTTTATTAAAGAAGGCTTGAGCCGTATTCAATTAAAGATGAAAAAGTGTAGACGTTGGTTTTTCCTTGCTCAAACATTATGAATAACAATCTGCACAAAAACAAGAAAATAGTAATAGTATGCAAGATTGTTCGTATATTACATTCAAACAAGTTTGATCTATTAGCTCTCATTGCATGTACAATGAAGCAATCATACTATTCCATGTTAAAAACGTATACCTTGTAGAACATATATCATATGGATTAGAGTGGTGTATATAATAAGCACTAAATTGGCCAATTTAACAATAGTTAAAATCTATTTATTAAAAAAAAAAAGGAGAGAGCGAGAGAGAGTGCATTTAAGTAAATTAAAAAAGAATAATATTTCTTTATTTCAATTTCTCCTAAGTCTCCAATAAGATAAATTGTTAATATTATCAGGATTATGGGTTTTGTCACTAAACTAAGGGATTTTTGCCAAATGTACCATTTTTTCTCAATTCCTTTCAAAATCTACCACATTCATATCTTTCTTTCAAATCATACCACATTTACATGCAAAGTTACCATTTTGCCCTCAATATTTCACAACATCCACTTTTTCTATTCCCTATTAATCTCTCATCCCTCGAGATCCGTGCACTTTAACCCCACATCATTATCTCCCTTAGAGAAACACAAAACACTTTCGTCTCTCTCTCACTTTCCCTTTCTCTTTCTTCTTTAGATCTTGTCTCATAATAAACGCTTTCGTTTTGTCTCTAGATCTTGTCCCCGATTGAAAATTCTCTGTTGCGTCTAGATCTTGTCCCCGATTTCATCAGTTTGCTCTATTATCATGAATCCCAGATGATATGGTTTTACCAGCCTGCAGAGATCTGGATTTACTCGGGGACAACATCTCTTAATTATCCATCGCCAGATGGTGTAATTTTACTAGCCAGATATCTGGATTAACTCGGGGACAACTTCGTTTTACCAGACAGAGGGACGAAAACGGTTACCAATGCGCTAGGAGAGAGACAAAAAGGACGGCAGAAATTTTGTAAACGTGCAGCATTAAATGCAGACTGCTCCTTCCTGTCCCAAGTTGTCCCTTTCTCTGACACACACTTCTCTCTCAATCAAGGGCAATTTCGTCCGGCTTTAAGCATGTGGCATTGAAATGTGGTACATTTCAAAAGCTTTTCCCCAAATGTGGTACTGGGCCTAAACTTTCTCTGAAAAGTGGTACCCAATCTAATTTTTCCCTAAACTAATACTCTTCTTTTTTTTCTTCTGTCACTAGGTATATTATATGTTTATTTAATTATATTAGTAGTATAGGTCAAGGAAAAGAAACACATAGGCACATGTAAACGCGTTCCTACCAACAAACATGAACTTGTGGACATATTTCATACACACTGTTACTAAAACATATATGCGTATATTTCGGGAAATCAAGATGTCATACTCTGAAAATAACACATAATTGGATTTACTATAGGAAGTAAAATAAAGAAAAGACAAGTAAATCTATTGTTACCTCGAATTGTGATAGAGGGAATCGTAAAAGTTAACGCGGAAACGCCTTTCTCATGAAAATTTAGTTTATCTTGATTTGATATTGTTGGTGATTTAGTGACTGAAGCTGCAGGATGACCTAGTACTACTATCTATACACACACACATACACAAAATGCATGCATGTAAACTATGTATATATATACACACATGCATGAATCCACCGTAAATATATATTACAAGTAGGCAAAGAACTAGAGATCACTAATTATTAAAAAGAGGAAGGAAAAAAGCTTTAAGTTGTAGGAAAAAAACTTTTATAGGTGTGGAAATTAACTAGTATATGTGTGTATGTCGTATGTAGCAATTACCAGATCATGCTGGCAGCTTCAGCCTCTAAAAACCAGCATAGATATAGATCCATGTAAATCGTACATGGACACGATAATTGAAAAAAAAAAGAATGAGAAGAGAAATGACCCTTTTTGAAGGTTTTTTCCAAGATTTTTGAGTTTTTAGGAGAGGGCAAATTAAACATTAACAAGAAGAAAAGCTAAGAGACAGGAAAAATGTCTAAGCTTGATAATCTTAATCGAGATTCTTCTCTTTCTCTCTCTCTCACACATGTATATAACAAAAAAAATTATCAACAACAGCAACTTTGAATAATAATAATTGAAAAAAGAAATAATAATAATACACGTTACACAGATGCTTGTTTGTTTGGATAAATGGACCACAAATGTGTATTTTCCTGTTTTTATTGTTTTGTCAACATGTGTATTTATTTTGGGTATAAGATAAAATGTCAATATAAGTTAATACAGTTGCGATCATGATAATTTGTTATTGTATATAAATATCGGTTTATCAATATATTAATATTTCTTAATTATATATTTAATCTATCAAAGTAGATATTTTCCGTGAGAATTTAGAGGAATATGTGTTTGGACAGTTTCATTCAAATATTATTAATGATTTTAACTATCAATTTTTTTTTTACTTTTGGCTTAACCAAATACAATATTTTTTAAGTAAGAGAATAACAAAGTTATCGAGTATATTGATTTTCTGTTGTTGTCTATATATGAGATACTAGTTTTTAATAGTTCATATTGCAGTTCTTTATTGACAGCCAAGTGTTCCAAATGGCATAAATAAAGAGAATTGTTTAGTTCAAATATGATGTGGTAGAATTTTAAAAAAAAGTTAGCAGTATATAGACGGTTAAAGGATTAACACCATAACATTATAAAATATGCTTACGTGTATACAAACACATTAAATGGCAGTTTTTATCTATTTATAACCTACAACTTCAATTCAATTTAAACAAAAAAAAAAAAAATCATACAGTGTTACGTTGGTCCCTCCTCAAAGCCAAGGAGAATTGTAACTCAAGAACACAAGAACTGTTTTTATCAATTTTCAAGTCTACCTCATTACCATGACTTAGAAGTCTTTAAATACACAAAGGAAAGCAAATGACCGTTCACAAATCCTACAAACTAGGAAACATGGAGAAATGGGAATGTGGAGATCAATCCCCTAAAACTTAGGAACACATGATCGTAATTCTTCTTTTCACTATGAGGCCTGTACCAATTCTTCTCCGGTTTAATCTTGATTATGATCTTATCATACAGAAGGAAATTAGTAGTAGTAGGCTCACCTACTCAAATCTAACATAGTAAACTTTTGTTTTTGTCTATTTCATATTTCTGCTTTGTTAAAAGAAAAAAAAAAATCGAGTTTCGATCTTCAAAAAAAGAAAAAGAGAAGATAGGGTTCGGGAATTAATGGCTGAGACAAATGAAAAGGATACGACCAAATCCGAAATCTTCATTGCATTTGCACGCGTCTTCTGTCTTATTGCATCTCCTCTTTCTTTTTGTCCTCAGCCCTCACTATCCAACATGTTCACACATACATGCATACACAAAAACACTTACACATATTTGTAAATTTCTATGTGAAACCTTCAATTTTCTGCACGAACACTGATAGTAAAACGTTCGAAATAGATTCTTAGACATATATGTACCAGGCTCCGGATCATTAGTAGAATAAATTTGATATATTTTTTGAGTTATGTATGTAATCATATTTCCACGCACAACAACACCACATTCTTCTAATCAATCACAAAACTGCCCATGTTCGGATACAATGTATTTGTATTCATCACTAATTATACTAGTACTAGTATATAAGTGTATTAATTGGTGTGACAAGAAACAAAAATAAGTGTATTAATGGATGTGCTAACAAAGTAGTAATAAATAGACGTTGGCATGACAAGATTTGTTGGAAGATGGAGTTGTCTTGAGTAGTGTGTTGTCTCTTGTCATCTCTAGTGTCTTTTGTTTTGTGTATTTACTTATAAAATCGAACATTTCCAGTTGTACGTAAATATATATACGTACTACATTTTTTTTCTTACAAACTAAATATCCACTTTAAGTTGACTCAATTAAGATCTGTTAATTTTAACTTTTAAACGAAGGCATTACTAATTAGTTGATATGTCTCTTCATAATATAAAATATGTACATCACTTGTCTTCATAATAACTACAAAAAAACAAGAAACAAGTATAACGCTATGAGTCTATGCATGATAACTCCATTAATTGTTTTCCTTGTTTTTGTTGTTATAATTGACGTAAATAATTTAATAATTGGGTCCATAGAAACGTGATTATGTTTTAATGTCTCCCATGATTAGAATAAGAAAAGATAATTAGACTTTATTAAGTGTGACGAAAAAAAAATCCCCACTCGTCTTTTTTGTTTGTTTGACAATTAGTTTGTGAAAGATTCGTTAACCAAACCAAATCAATGACGTGATTATTTGTGTCTGTCAATCAGCATCTGCCAGACTGCCACCTAGCATTTACTAGTTTATTATTATTTCAAGGTTGGTAGTTAAAAACAAATACAATGTTCTTTACTCTTTTAATTACCTGCTAGTTGCAAATTAAAAACTCAAAAAAAACTTTATTACAATGAAAAATTCACAACCATAGCAAAATATCGAAGATGAAAACAAGTCAAACAAAGATTAATTGTGTTTCAAGTTAAAAACATCCAATACGTCGTAACTCTTTAACCTTGTGTGTTGCATCATTACTTCTCTATCTTTTGTATACTCTGTCTCTGCATTCTTTCTCAGTCTCTGTTTTAGTGTTTTGCATTCTTCATGTTCACTTCTAAGCTCAGTGTTTTGTGCTTAAAGTGGTTGAAAGTTTGAGTCTTTGAGAGGTTTAAACTTCTTAATATGATTGCAATTTTTTGTACAATTGCAAGAGTTTGTAAATATTGCTACTAGTTCTGCTTCTTATTTGGCAACTCGATTGTATCTTCGACAGCGAATGCAGAATAATAGAAAGAACATCCAAATTTACGAGCTCCCTTCGAGTTACCAAAGTACACCTCGCCTCGAAAAAAGTCATGCGTCACCTATACTAATCGGAAAGACATTGCTCTCTTAGTGTTACATGGTTCTTATAGCATTTATCTCTTTCTCTTGCTACCAAAGAAGAATTACTAAAGAAATGAAGAAGTGATCACATACCACTCTAAAGCTTCTAACCTCCCTTGGGCATGAACGCAATCTGCAGCCAAATTCTTTCTATTGCGAAGATAACCCGAAGATTTGAACCAAGTTACATGTAAACCGAGATGAATCCAACAGATGCGGAACATGGCTCATTAATGTTCTGTAAAGAGGATAGGTATATATTCTTGACCCAAAGAACCCTCTGCACAAAGCTTATGCGAGAACGGAACAATAGGACTCATACATACAAAATGCCACCTAAACGCTGCTTAGATCTTCAAAGTTATCAATCAAGCTATATATAAAGAACACAGCTTCCTTTTCTTGATCATCTCGGCCATCATAAGATCCAATTTACGATCAAATCATTTGAACAGTTGTTTCTGCTACTTAGTGCACAAATAGATTGTAGAATCCAGTCACTAAATCTATCACAAAGATTGTACAAAGTTCTTATTCTTTACTTAAACATAGCCACTTTCATATCATACACACTCTCGAGTTCCTATCATAAAATTCTCTCAGCGAAGATGATGCCTGTGGAAACCAAAGAACCTTCAATATAAGCAAATCATCAATCCAAAAATTGTCATTCTTTAAAGAAACACATACCTTAATGTTTCCTTTGTTCCTTTACGAATTTTGCAACGTATAGTTGGAAGCCCTAGCTTCTGATGCGCCTCGTACCTGTGACAACCCGAGAACCCTAAACCAATGGAAAAATTTATCATCTACTAGCTTTCAAGAACAGAAATCACCAAGAACAAGAAAATTCATAAAAGTACCATAGTAAGTTCCATCAACTTCAATCACATCGATCTGTTCCACAAACAAAACACAAAATTAGATTTTGAAATGTGTGCTTCTGGATTTGATGAATATGAATCCAAGAAATTGCTTAACCGGAACTTGAAGACCGATTTGACGGATACTATCCATAAGCTCCTTAACTTTGTTCTGATCGTTGGATCTTGTTCGCATCAACGGTCTTCGTATCTTATCCAACGGTAATTCCACGATCATCGGACCTACACCGCCGCTAGGTCCTCCGATCACCGGCGGCGAACCTGAAATTAAAATCAAACACAGAGACGCAGCAGCTTCAACTTCAAGCTTGAATTTCAGATTACTGTGTAAGAATTAGAGCTTAAGAGCGTTACCGTTAGATGAAGAAGCTGAAACAGAGAAGCTTCTCAAGCTAATTGGTAATCTCATCATCAAATTCGCCATTGTCGCCGTCTCCTTCTCCTCTCAATCTCTAGAAAATTAAAATAATATTTATTTGAAAATAATTGTGAACGAAATATAAAGATTCAAAACGACGACGTATGTTGATAAATTTCCACACAGATGAATCTTTTTGCTTTTCGGATATTAGACCATACGCAGCGACATATTTTCTACTGGGGTGTGAGGATTAAAAAAACAAAAGTAATCAAATAGTAAGGAGAAAGACAACATCCGGGTGTGAAGTAACAACTTCTCTCTCGTCGAGTGTAAGATGACGTGGCGTGCTGTGAGTCGCCGAAATCCTCTTTTTCTTCTCCCACATTTTTTTTCCTCTCTCTCCTTTGATTTTCTACACAGACATCTTTACCCCACTGTTATTATATTATTAAATTGACTTAAATATATATACTCAAAAAACCCCATGGGGTTTTTAACAATATTTTTTTTTATAAATTTTGCATTAAGAATTTTATTAGGAGATTTTAATTTTTTCCTCCTCCAGTGGTAAAACCCTATTAGGAGTTCTTAATAACAAATAATTAATATTTTAAAAATTATTTTGTTTTAAATATATTTTATATTTCAAAGAAGATTACTAAACTTAATTCTCTAGTTTTTGTATCTAAATGCATAAGATCAAGAGGAGGAGGAAAAAGAAAAAAAGGCGTTGATGTGAGAGCAGAGGAGTTCATTGCTAACTTCTGTGAACAGATGAAGTTGCAGAGGCAAATCTCTTATTTGCTATACAAACAACACAACGAAGTCGTATGATGAGTATCGAACGTGTCTCCAGTTAATTCATTTTTTTTTGTTTATTATCAATATGTACCTAAGCAACTCATGCTCTGTGTGGTACCTAATCACATTGTTAAAATAGAAAATAAAAATGAGATCCACAAGTGATAAGCCACTCAAGATTCAGAGAAGAGAATAATACATGTTGAAGATTGGGTGGGTAAGATAAGGGCTCTCTCTTGTTAGGCTAGAAGGAATGAAATTCTGAACCTCATGTGCTAGAGTAACAGCCGTAAATTGAACCCGAAGCGAATTGGAGGTAGTCGAATTGGAACTCGACAATTTTATCAAAAAGTCAAACTAAACTTTAAGATTTAAATAATATTTCGAAAGTTCATGCTTTTTTCATCCCAAATTTGAAAGTTCGCGTTATTTTCGATACTTTTCCCACTTTTTTTTGGCTTGTCAAAAAATCCTAGCCAACCACACGATGACACGTCATGGTTCTTATGATTTCTAAAGGCTCTGATTTAATGGATCAGTACATAGGTGAGTTTTGTTGAGTATCAGTAGCCCAAAAAACATATTTAATAGATCAAAACAAGTATTTGGGCTTGATCCGTATCAGTCCACTTATACCTTTGATACTGAGTATCGGGTGACGTGGCAACATTTGATTGGTTCAGCGTTTTCGCTGAAAGCAGAGAAAAAAAAAAAACATTTCTGCCACTCTTCTCTCTCTCTCGGGAGAAAACCTAAAAACTTCCGCCGATTTTTGATTGGAACTCTCCTCCGTCGATTTCTCCTCTCCTCCGCCGATTTCTCCTCTCCTCCGTCGATTTCTCCTCTCCTCCGCTGATACTCTGTCGTTGCCGAAGGCGGAAGCAGAAGAAGAACAACAAACGATCCTTCTTCGATGTAGAAGAAGGGATCCCCAGAAACAGGTAATTTTTGTGTTCTGATCTCTCTCTCTCTATCTGTTCACGATCCTGGTGATTTTCTAGGGTTTTTTCTTGTATCATTCTCTGTGGAGTTTTACCCTGTTTAATTTCTAGAGTTTATGATCAATTTTCTTTTGTCGATTGCTTTTATTCGTAGGTTTCAGAGGATGTTGTGGTGGAGTATGTTCCGGAACAACCAGAATTGGAAGATGGTTTCGACGATGAATTTAGGAACATCTTTGACAAGACATTGGTCTCAAAAGAGAAAATATTTGCAGGTTTGTGATAATTGATGCTGTAATTAACAACGTGTCTGTGGTATTGTGGGTGGATAGCACATATGGGTATTAAATCAAAAGTGATAGATTTTAGGGTCAATTAAGCTTCCTTATACGAATATATAGCTTCTTGCAGGAGAACATCTGTGATAACCATGAAGCCTGGACTTGTAGGTGAAGGAGACTGTTTATTGTTTTCTGCTTCAATGAGTTTTTGTTCTGTTCTTCATTTTAAAATCGTTTTGCTTATGTCATTTGCAGGAGATGACAAGTAAAATTATATGCAAGTACAAGATGGCAAGTACAAGTAAAAGAAGATGACAAGTAAAAGAAGATGGCAACTTGTTGTTAACTCTTTTGTGTTCTGTTCTTCATTTAAATGTCGTTTTGCTTCTGTCATTGTGTCACTGGTATTCATTTTGCTTCAGAACCACAACTTTTTGTAGATGCAAGTGTTCTGTGTATAGCCATGTTTCATGTTTGTGTGAAGAACAAGAGAAATGCATATCTTTTTTAATCAATATGCAAGACACCATGGAGACGATCCGCGTCCTGCAACCACACTCATCCGATGGCTTGACAAGCACGTCCGCAACCAACTCTCGGCAATCAAATCACTGGGCGATAGACGTTACGACCAAGCCTTACAAGCATGGTTCGCCGTCCAAGCTTAACGTGGAGTGCTCTGTTTTTTTCTCATAACCTCTGTTTCTTCAAAAGCAAAGCTCAATCTTAATCTTCTGTTTTTTATATTTTCAAAAACAATGCTGATGTAACAAGTATATTTTTTTTCTTGAATATAATTTAACATTTTATTCAAAAAAAAAAAAAAAAAAAAAAAACAATATGCATATCTCCACAAAACCAATACACAAACCAAAACACATAAACTTGAATCAAGTGATTTGATCAAATTTTCTCTACAAAACCAAAACACAAACACATAAACCAAAACACATAAATTTCAAAAATTTAAATTTAAAGAACCTCATTAGAGATTCTACCATTGAAGTATATCAAAAATAAGAATTCATAAGGGGTATCTAAATTTTTTTTTTTTTTTTGCAATATTTGAATTTTAAATATGGTTAAGAGCCCCTCAAACATTTCTACCATTGGAGATGCTCTAATATTATTTTATGTTTTTTTGAATTTTATGTTTTTTTTTCCTTAAGTTTATTCTACGTTATTTTGGATTGTAATATTACCTTTTGTAATCCTATGTTTTAATATATTTATTTTCGATTTTGCAAACAATTTTTTTTTATGATACTTAAACCGGTCTCACCAATGGAAACATATTTAGTACTAGTATCATAACAAATCTCAAAAATAAACAAACATTAAAATTAATACTAAAAAATTGTTAATGATACTCATAAAATATCACCTATGTGCATGCTCTAAGGAAAGTTCAAACAATAATTAATTATTTTGATTTATTTTTAAGGAATGTTATTGGTTTTTGATTTAAACAGTATTTCGATGACTTTAATAAAATCATAAAAAGTAAATAAATGAATGTTTTCTATAATCTTGTTGATTAATTGTTCCATTATTTGTTAAAATTTCCCAAACGATCTCTACTTTTTAAAGATATTTTTAATGATTTTATTTTGTGAAGAATAATGTATAAAATCATAAACTACAAAAAAAAATCATAAACCAATAACAGAATAATTTAATTCATTAGCAATCAGAGATTCTTTTGTTTTAATTGAATAACACAAAACTTTTATTGACTTTATAAGATTCTGAATTTAATAACTCCAGATTTGTCAATATTTTACAAGATTTTTTTACAAATCAAAAACTAATAACACCATACTTTTAACAGAAATTAATAAAATTTTGATTTAATTACAACAGATTCTACGTAACATTTAAAATCATTAAAATAATATTTAAATCACAAACCGACAAACACCTTGATCTTTCTTACCTTAAGAACTCTTCTTGAAAACCCTTTAAAAGCCTCCATTGGACATGGTCTAAATAACACGTATGGCCAGGATAAAGCTAAATCGATCGGAATGCATCCCGAGCTGATCGATTTTAATGAAATTTCGAACAACCTTGACGAGGAGGAGAATATGACGTTTCCAATGGGTGGTGATACGGAGGACTACGACAAGCCTCGAGTGGACACATTAGATGTAATTCTTTTCTTTCATCTTCTGATTGTTTAGAGGTTGATCACGATGTGTTGGAATTTATATCATAGTTTTGATTTGTTGGAGATGACTAGTAGATTTCCATCGTTAGATTAGAACTGGTTTGTTTACATATTACTAACTGATTATTTTTTCTGTTAGTATTTCGATTTTGATGGTAGTATCAGTCGCTCTTTTTTGCTGAGAGCCTACCACTGTGAAGGTGACGAGTGTCGTAAGCATACTTATCTTGCCTTGGTCAAGCTTTATGCCAGGGCGGGGCTTCATCTTTACAATATGTTAAATGTAAAAACTAGCATCCTCTCTTTGTGCTTTTATTGACATATCTGTTACAGTTTCTTGTTTTCTTGATCTGCCAGGGAAAAAACTTGAAGCTCGATCGCCTAAAGAGATTTAACAAGGATATGCATTTTCTTTCCTCATACTACATAACTTTGCTTGCATTCGATCCAACCAGCCGTTTGCAGGAAACCTTTCAGGTTATAGTTGATGATAATTGTTTTGGCAGTTTGGATTTCATATGCCCTACTGCTAGACCTAAACCCCTAGGTAAAAGTTTACTTGTGGTGAATTGTTTATTTTTACATCGCAAGTTCAAGAAATCTCACTTGTTGGCTAATTAATGTTGCCTAGTGATCACCAAGGGGCGGCCCTTCATACCTCTTCAGGATGACACATCTGTGCCACCTTTCTACAAAGGTAGCTTGCCTGAGTGGCCACCAGAGGATGCTTTCAATGACAGAAAATGGGTTTACGTGGTAATTAATAGATTAATTAGTTCCACTTCACTTGTGTTGGCATCAGTATTGCTTTGCTCATGATAAGTTAAGTAGGGGTTTTTTCTGTTTTTTGGTAACTGCTTTTGCAGGTGAATGAATCAGAGTTGCAAAACACTGATTGGATTTATCTGTATTTGGAACTTGTCATTTGTTCACGCCATAGGGAGATTTCAGATGTAAGTTTTTTCTCTTTTGCATATCAGTGACATACCTTGAATGGCATTGTTGATAATAAGAATTAACAAGTGTTGCTCTGCTGTAGGGCGATCTATCCAAGTTGAAGATTGTGAATGTGGCGATAGAAACTAGTGAAGAAGTGGAGCCGCCTAATGAGCGACTCAACGCCAAACATGCATTTGTCTACATAACTTTTAAGGGCTTGGCCATTGGTAGGACTGGTGAACATGTTGAACGCAAAGTTATAGTTAGAAGAGTCATCAATGAGCGTGAAGGATACTTGTATCTCAAGGGTGACATTTGGAGTTGAATGTAGAGCTCAAAATCCATTTGCAATGCTTTCGCTTAGGCGTTGTTGACAAGATCTAGTGAAAATGTGGACCTGATAATAAACGACTAATGGACTAAAAATTATTTTGTGTATTTGGAGTTGGACACTATTTAAGTAGATTTGTGTGTGTGCTGTCTTCGGATACAGTAATTAACATATACATATGTGCATTGATAACTGAATGATGATATACATTCCTCTTAGTGGTTTTAGACGTTTTAGTTTTCCTTTTTCATTTCCCATTCTAGTCCTATATGAACCCCTACTTCTGAACATTTGTTTAGTCAAGTCGTCTTTTGTTGTCTTCTTGAATCATCAAATCATCGTTCAGCTTCATTTGCACCACCACCACCACCACCAAGATCTCATCTCTAACATCTCATCACCTTCGCTTACAAAACTTTTTATATACCCATTCGTTTACACGAGCTCCGAAATGACAGTGCAAGTGTTAGAGATGTGATGACTGATGGTGACCCATGCAACTGAAATATCACCGACACTGTTTTTCTCGCTGAAACGTGATATTACTGTTCACTTCCTCGTACGATATTCTTTCCTTAACTCTTAGCTCATCAATGCAAAAACACATAAGACCAGTTGATAACTTGATTATTTGCAATTTTTAATTGGGTGATCTCAATATGTTTCATAAGATCCACATATATTGTGGAACCTAATTGTTTTACAGCCCAATCCAAATTAAAGAAGAGATTTAGAAGAAGAGCCCAATGAGAGTCTAGGGATAAGAGAGAGTTTTGAGTTATCGAGTCTAGTGTTACCACATCCGAAGAAAAGAATAGGATTTCAAATCCAAGCTCTACACCTTCCTCTCTTCTCGCTAACTCCCACAAAAAAAAAAACCTGTCAATTCATTTGGCTGTCATATAGGCAGAGAAAACAAACACTAGACCATCTAAGAAATCAAGGGAACAAGTAAAAGGACCATGGTTCGAATATATGTTTGTGCTCTAATACCACGACATGTGTAGAACATTCAATTGCGTAGCCTTCTTTTTTTTTTTTTGTGTAGCAAAAATTAGCCAAGCTTTTATTTTTATTTTTGGAATCCTTCATACGAAAAATGTTAAATTTTAGCATTTTACAGATGACAATTACATAAGTTAAGTAGTATAATTTACGATCCTTTAACATAATACTCGATGTCAACTTTCTAATTCTTGCCCCCCAAGTTACCTTCAATATAAAGCTTGCTGGTGGTACACTTCATTCTTCACAAGATTTGAAACCTTATCTACTTAGAAGTGGGATTATAATGGTTGTGTAAGGGCTCAAACGCAAGAAATCAGAGCTCTAGCTGTTGCAGTGACAATAAGTTCGGAAGGTCAGTGGCTTCTTAAGTTATATGCAAGAAATACTCATATTCCCCTGCTAATATAGTACTGTGAACAAGGCTTAACATAAAATTGAAAGCAGAAAGGGATCACAGAACAGGTTGAACGCATAAATATTGTGAAATGATATAACATGTAATTGTTTTGTTGATTTTTATGGCTATGTTATGCGTTGTGTTATCGGACTCGTAAGAAAGAGACACAAGTCTGGTCCATGGAAGGAGCAAGCAAACAGAAGAGGGAAGAAGGAATAACTAGATTTGAAGAGGAGATCAAGTAAAGAAGAGAGGAAAATACGGACCGATGAGAGCGGAAACTAGCCAAGGTGAATTCAGGATGGTGGTTCACCTCAACCGAGAAACAGCAGATCGGAGCTGCAGGTGGTGTTGAGAATAGTCGAGAAAGAGGAGAAGAATGGCAGTTTCGAGTTGGGGGTTTTAGGAGTGAGTTTCTGGTCAGATATAAGCACGTGAGACAAGAATCATGGTGGATATAGATAGAGATTGTGTTGGAGAAGCCATAGGAACTGGCGATGTGTCAATCAGAGTTGAGCTCCAAAAGTTATTCATGTTGCTTCCTGCGCAAGAAACATCTCAAACTGGTCAACCTAAAACCCTAAAAAATAAATCCATGGTGGCTTCTTTGGGGCAGCCTTTGGAGGTCTAAAAGTAGTCTGATAATTTATTTATTTAATCATTTTCTTTGCTAATTTTCTATAATATTTTCTTAACTAGCACTACTTTCTTTAGTCGGTTATAGTGATGAATTAAAGTTTTATCAATTACATCTGATTGTCTAGCCTTAAGTTTTATCAATTCTTACCGGTGGGAGTTACAAGTATGTCTTTCTTTCTTGAATGTTTTGATTTCTAGGATTATATCATTGCTAGGTTAATTCAAACATCGTATAGCTTGTAATATGGTCTGAGTTGAGTCTAGTTTGAATTACAGATATGTTAATATGTCTATAACAACCCAACTCGTGAAAGGTAAAACAAATACACATGTCCGATTAGATTTATGTTGTACTTTTGTTATATTTACTCTATACAAAATTTTAAAATTTAACTAGACCAAAACAAAACTTGTACGTCTAAATTATACAATGTTGTAATTTTAAGAGAAATGTTTTTTTTTTTTTTGGTTTCTTTTAAACGAAGGTGAATTGTGTGTGGGATAGTTATACTCCACGTTTGATCTACTCATGTTTCTTTATTGCCCAAAATATAAATTTCATCTTATTGACTACGCAAATTAATACTTAATATGTTGATATCGACTGCTGACTGGTGGGATCATCAGTCCGTGTCATTTACATGCGATTCCGTGGGAGAAAGCAACATTCCTTTACTTATCAATATGATTAAAGAAAAAAAATGTATAAATCTACAGTGTAAAATTACCGTTACAGCATCCATGACCAAACTTCAATTAGAGACTATATAACTAAATCAGTATTATTGAAGAGTAAAACTTTATCTCGATTACTTCGCTACTATACTAAAGTTAAAGACGTTGTAACTTGTCTTTCTTACGATTTGGTGGTTTGGAGTAAGATTCGAAAAATCTTAACATTTGTAACATTTTTATTTATTTGATAAAAGACCAAAATTTGTAAATTGAGTGATTGGGAATTTATGATACTCGCTAGTCAAGTTTATACATATTACAATAAGAAACAGAAGAAAGAAAAGAAAAAAAAAAACTCATTTTGGTGACTTTTGAAGTTGTGATGAACAATTCACCAGACCTGATTTTTTTTTATATTTTTTTTTAGTTATTATTGTCAATTCTAGTTAGAAGATTAATGAGCGGTCGTCTGATCCATTTATTAGATTTCTCTATACGAAATTAAGGTATAACTAAACAAAACAAAAAAATGTTAACTTAAAAAACAAAAAAAACAAAAACATGTTCAAAGAACAAATACGACAGAGTACGTGTGTGTGGGATATATACTAGTTGAGTTCTTAATTATACTCCAACGTTGAAATCTACTCTTGTCTTGTTTATTGAACAAAATATAATAGTCAGTTTATTGACTATGCAAATTAATAATATTTAATACGTTTGAAGCTTGCCTGAAATATAAAGTTGATGATGTTGATTGCTAACTGGTAGGACAATTAATCAGTCCATGTCATTTCCATGCGATTCAGTGGGAGAAAGCAATGTTCCTTTACTCGTCAGAATGATCTAAAAAAATGTATCACATTCCACAATTTAAAAGAGGTACAACTAATCAAGTACTATTGAAGTAGAAAATTGAGAGTTATATAGAGAGTTCCTGAAAGAAGGTAAATATCATTTTTTTTTTTTTTTTTATATTGACCCTCGTCTTTTAATGCTGCGATGAAAGCTTTAGAATTGGTCCAACTCAACACATTTGGCTCCATATTGTGCTATTGTCTAATTTTGTAATTATTATAATCATCTTTTAATGCTGTTAAAAAAAGTTTATGTTGTGTGGGTTTGATTATAATCTTCTCAAGGAAGGTGTATTATCTATATATATGTAGATAGTTTGATGACAACTACATTAATGACTTTGACCTATCCCATCTAACTTCTTCTTTCTGTAGAATCTTTCTAAATATAAAAAAAGTTTCAACGCGTTTGAATTTTGATTTCACCCACTCAAGTAGTTAATGTGGTACACATGTGAGTTTTCATGTTAGTAAAGAAATTGTGCAGGCCAAAAATGATTTCACCTAGTGTCTCAATTAACTCTTACGTAATTGATTCTTTTTTAAATTCATTATTACAAAAAAAAATAAAAAATGTTCGATCATAACAAATTCTAGTGTTGAAGAAATCATACTTGGTTATATATTAGAAAGTGACACAAGAAAAAAACAATATGAATATATTGTAACTCGTTGTTCAAAATATATATATATATATATATATATGTAAAAATGAATATCGAATATTAACTTCACATTATTTAAAAGGACAAAAAAGAAATGTGCAGACCAAATTTGTTTTTTGACCAAATTAATTTAATCTGCCTAGCTAGCGTATCAAATAACTCTTTATACATTAATGAGAAAACACAATAATATAAAATGGTGTTGACAAGTGAATGTTATGAAACAAATATCAATGCATGGGCAAGTCCCTCAACTTTGATGAATGGAGCTACCTATATAAATATATATCATGCAGCTACCCAATTTTTCATGTTATAATAGGGGTTAACTCGGATATATAGCACTTAAATAAAATGGCACTTTAACACAGTTAGACAAATATACTCGAATGGTATAACTTATACAAATTAAAAAAAGCTTAACTCGAGCAAAGAAAAGTATGTTACGTGTTTGAATCTAGCTTCAATCTTCTTTATTACCATTTTTGAAAAAAGTATAGGTGATGAGTGAGCAAATATGATCGTTCTGTTGGAGATGACTCAGATCGATGAGAGTTTGTGTAAATTAATATGTTCATCAATCTCTCAAGTCTTAACTAAAATGGCAACATATATGGTTTAGGAAAAATGAAACCCACGCGAAACGCGTATTCCTATATGAAGAAAGTCTCTGGGAAAGAAAAACCAATGATTCCTTCAATATCCGGTTTATTCCGATTTACACCCGGTTTATTGTCCCTCAAATTTGAACCGATTTCATCGTCTGTTACCATTATAAAATGCGCCTGAAACCCATCTTTCTCTTTATAATTCTCTTCTCTTTCTAAAAACATCCATTGGAGAGAAACGCAGCTTTTCTCACTAGTTCATCGATTTACACGAGTTTGGCTTCATTACCTTCGGATTTTCGATCCCACTCTCGATCTTTGAATGGTAAGCTCTCGAAATTCTCGAGTTAAGATTTTGTTTTTGTTCGTCTTTCCGTACGTCAAGATTTTTTTTTCTTCTCGTACTCACTTATTTGGTAGCTGTGTGGACTTAAGCTTCTAAAATCATGTCTACATTATTGATATGAAAGAAAAATCTATATCGTTACTTCAGCCTCTTCTTTTACTTTGTTTGAACCGGAAATTATATGATCATGTCTATATATATCTTACTCTTTTTTTATTTACTTCCAAATTTTTTTGAATTTTTCTGAGAAACAAAGATCCATTATATCTAAAATCATGTTACAAATGTAAATCTATATTCTATTTTTATTTTGAATTATATTTTGTCATGCTTGGAAATTTGGATTTGTTTTAGTTCTTTTGTTTTGTTTTACAGTTCTTTATTCATGTATATATATTAATTTTTTTTGGGTTTGGGTTTTCAGGAATCTACGATGGAGATACTCTCAAGGCCGGATGCTCTTAACCAACTTCCAGATGTGAATCTCCAACAAATACAAGCTGAGGCATACTGTGAAATAGACGAACAATATGTTGAATCCCTTATCGGTAAATGGGGTTTTACACAAGCTACAAGTAAGCCTCGAAAAAGTCCTTACTATCTCAATGATGACGGAAAGCTAGCTGTATTGTGTTGGGAAACAGAAGAAATCAAGGTATACAATTTTCGAATGTCTAAACGATCGATATGTGAACCTTTCATATGTTGAGAATTTCTTAACTCTTTTGCTAATTAATCTTTTTGGCTAGGTATGATCCGATTTGGCCAGCACTTCATGGAAGGATATCGTAGGTCCTGTTAGAGACCAAAAACAACACCTTCTCTGCTGGGCCTATGCAGCATCCGACTTAGTCAGTGCTCAAAGGATTCTCCGCCAGTGGGAAAACGACTATTATCCTCTCTGTCCGCATTACCTCTGCCGTTTTGTACATCCAGGATGGCTTGGAAAGGATGAAAAAGCAGAACCGGGACATTTCTGCTACAGATGTTCGATTAAAGATGCATTGAAACACATTAAAAAAGAGGGAATTCCGAGAGAAATAAACAGTGTGTTTGAGTGCTCTTCCGACTCTCGTTCACGCGATCCTATACCAAGGGGCCATGGCGAAGTAAAGTCGATACGTACGTTGGAGGACACTTTGGAGGCAGCTTTGAAAGAGCTTCCACTTCAACCCATAGGTGCTGACCTTATCGTTTTCAGTGACCTATGGAAATCAGGAAGAAATATCTACCATGGTCCAAAATCAATAGGCTCCAAGTTCGAAGGGTATCACGCAGTAATCATTGTCGGCGTTGAATTAATAGGTAATGAAGTAGTAGCCGTTTGCAAGATGAGCAACGGTGAAACTGCCGCAGACTTGGGCTACGCTTACGTTTCTCTTTCGCTCCGTTACATGATTGTTGGTGGCAATGATGAAATGAAACGCTACGTTAGGCCAACTCTGCAGCCTATGCCTCTACTGTCTAATTTTATTGTCCCAGAAATGGACAATATGGCTGGAAGCTCCCATGCAGGATCAACATACAAGAACCAAACTGGAATGGAGGGTTCCACATATCCTTTGTCTTCTGCTCCTAAAGATGAATCCAGTGGCTCTTCTGCAAATCTCGGAGTGGATCATGTAGAGCACCACAAAGGTAATATTTTAGAATATGTGTAAATTTTTCGTATCATTTATCTCCGATATTAACTCTCCATTTATCCTTTTCCAGATGTTTTCAAGCAAGAAATCGATAGATTCGAAGATGACGAATACAACACAGGGAGCAAGAAATGTGGCTGATAGTAAGACCCCAAGAAGGCTCATCAAGGGAAGCCATGTCATCTGGTGTGCGGTGGACCAGCTGAGATGGGCTTTTCCCTTGAGTTATCATCACTATTACTAACTAGCTAGAATAATAACCACTGTCTATTGAATAAGATATATGAACATAATAAACCTATATATTTATACAGAGCTTTAAGGGGAGTATATATTGACCTCTGACTATTGAATAATTTTAGATACATGATTTCTTTTCTTATATATAGCATCAAACCACTATATTTATTTATATCATAGTTCAAGATTTCATGTATTTTCAGATTTTCATCTATGGTTATTCAAATTCATGTAAGAATGTGTTAGAGTTAAAGGATCATGAACACACAAAAAACTCGAAACGTTCAATAGAAAAGAAACCAAATGTGTTATAGTCTGATCACCCATAAAGATCTTTTCTCAGGATAAGACTCACACATGAATATCCTATGCTATTTATAAAAGAATCTCAGAAATCCTAAGATTGTTAGGTCCGACCCACATTTCATTCATCTTTTACTCTTTTTTATTCATTTTTAAAAGGAATCTTAATAGCTGAGTTGGTTAATATCTTCGATAAAGGACTAAGATTGTTAGGTCCGACCCACATTTCATTCATCTTTTACTCTTTTTTATTCATCAATTAGGATCGGACCCGCGGTCCACCGCGGGGGAATATTGGTTTACATACGTTAAGTTTAATATTTTGTGTTTTTAGTATAGCGAATCGTGTAGTATACTTATAAATATTCATAATAACGAATTGTAGAGAAAATGTTAAATTTTTTTATAAATAAACCCATCGTATTAATTATGATTTACAAAATAGAATTTTCTGTTTTAAAATTCTAAAATTAGACGATTCATAGGAATTAGAGCAGTCAAAATAGGTCAAAAACCGCGGGTCAAGCCCAAATCATCTTACTATGGGGTAGATTTGGGAAAATATATCAAACATGCAAATAAGCGGGCCACATGGATTAATTCGCAGTGGGTCATAGGTTTAATCGGTTTTCATCCGCAGATTGGTGGATCAGCCCGCATGTTAGTATTTATGGATAAAATTATAATTTATTCAACATGTGGTAATTTAAACAAACTATAATAGTATTTTTATTTATTTATTTATTTTAGTATTATTTTAAATTTTGGTTACTTTAAAACTATTTAAACAAAATCCACGGGCAATCCCGCAAATCCGCATACATTCGCGGGACGGGTTTGTATTTCATATATGCTACCCGCGGATCGTGCGGACCGACAACTACAAGTCAAAATATTTTTTGCCTATCGCAAACGGGCTTAACGGGATGAATCAACTCGCTTTGACAGCTCTAATGGGAATATTATTTAGTCATACAACAAAATGAAGTTTAGACATAGGAATAATAGAATATATATCTTATTTCTTAGGTGAGAGATTGAAAGATGAAATATAATGATTAAAAATTAGTTATTATTTTTCATGATTCACAAAATTTAATAAATACTTATCATCTTGTTGAATAATTCTAAAATCATATTCAATAAATCTTTATAAATTGAAAATTAAACTTCTTTGGTAAGCTATAAGTATGAAAATACCATAATTTCGATTTAATCTAATTAAATTAAAATTAGTTACATGGATTTTATATCTATTTAATGTACACGACCAAAATAAAAATATCTATTTAATTTATAAAACAGATGGGGTATTACTTATGTGTGATAAATTTTCTAGAAATCTGTAGAAGCAAGTAAGATATCTTTCAATTAATGATAATTGGCTAAAATGAGCGAAATTAATGATAATAACGTTGATTGTTATCAAATTAGTTCCAAAAATATATGAACAAATTTATTATACGTAATTAATGTATAATATTGTTCGGAATATGATTTTATAATTAGTTGCCATAAGTACAATCAGATTTTATTTGATTTCCATAAATATTTCATTTTTCATTATTAATTCGAATTTATATTCCAAAAAAAAATTCAAAGATCCGATTTCAGAATTTCGGGTCAATTTTCTGATTTTAACCTGACCCATTTTCATTTGTACTTCTCTTTTAATAGTATAGAGATTAGTGGACAAGAAAATTATTTTTGCTTACGGCCCATTTATAGTGAGGGCGGGTTATGCCTGCGACTAGAATGAATCTGCTAGTAGCAGCAGCAACTCTCCAAGGCAAGGATTATGAACCCAATCCTTTTCTATATCTAATTTGATTTTTGTTATTTGTCATATTTCTAAGTGTACTCTTTAGTCTTAAGACCATTTTTTGTTGTTGTTGTTGTTGTTGTTTTTGTTGTTGTTGATGGTTTGTAATCGATTCCTATGGTATGTTTTTTGTTTGTTTTCTAAGTTTTTAAATTTTATTAGTAATTGAATAGTGAGGTATTACAGAGAGTATTCATTTCCTACCTTAGCGAAAAAAAGAATAAAAGCAAGATTACAATATATATTTCCAAAAGAAAAAATAAGAGAGAAACGGATTAACTAATTGAAAGAAATCAGAGCTCTAGTTGTGGTACCGGTAGTGACAATAAGTTTTGGTACCGGTAGCTTCTTAAGTTATACTATTATTTTCAGATTTTACTGTATGGTTATTAAAATTCATGTTAGAATGTGTTAAATGATCATGAACACAGATAAAACTCAACTCGTTCAATAGAAAATAATTTCAAACTAGAACACCAAATGTGTTAAATATAGAGAAGTGTCTGATCTTAGGAGTGGAATAGTCTTAAGACCATTTTTTCAAACATGCAATCAAACCCATCAATAGTCATCATCCTCGGTCACCAGACTTGGGAGTGGAATAGTTGTGAGATGGGTGTGGAGTAGACATAGAGAAGTGTCTGATCTTGGAGGTGAAAGCTTCCATCCTACATCAATGCAAGCATCCACAACCTTTTCCGAGAGAGGGATGCTTAATGAATGCAACCGCATCCCACTTCTTTTTATTGCGACAGACGTGAAGATATAAACAAACTTACATGTACATGGAGGTCGAATCCAAGATATATGGAACATGACTCATAAGTGTTCTATAAAGACGAGAGATAGAATCTCGATCCAAAGGCAAAAACCTTAAGCGAGAACAGAACAATATGATTCATACTGATTATATTTTCAAAATAGTCACTATTTCCGAATAATGAGTGGGAATAAGAATATATTTATGGAATATGCCCGTAATTATCTAAGATTTCTATATCATCTCAAATTTCCATTTGCTATTTAAACTCGATTTTCCTTTTACCATATGAAGAATTGAAAGATTTGATTTTGATATTATATGATTATTGTAGTTAGCATTTAATAGTTAATGTTAGGATAATCGCAAATGTTAATTTGGTAGTAATTAAATGAGATGTGAAATCTCAGAGGCGATATTTGAGAAACAAATGTAGAGTTAATATTGATAGATTTTGGGAATTATTGGTAAGTGAAAAATCTTTGAAACTGAATTGATTGTTTTGGAGAATAATATCTCGGAGGATTTAACTAATGGGGGAGTTAAATGAGGGTAAAATTGGGTTTTGATTTTTTAAAAAAACCTATTTGACCAATCTACAAGAAAAAGAGATATATGGACAAATTTTTAAGTAGATATCCTTTATTTCCAATTTTCCCATATAATATGGAGTGATTTTGGAAAGATTGTTAAACGGCAAATCTATAATTCTATTCTTTAATTGTAATTGTCGACATCAAAATTAAATGCTAGTGGCATAGATTCGTAAATAAGTTTCACTTTTTAAAAAGTTTAAATAATTATAATATTTAACTTTTAATAAATTTTAAAATATTTATAATATTTAGAAACTTTTTAAAAGTTTCAATTCTTTAAAATAAAGAACACGAGTAAACTGGATAACACTTTCAAGTATGGACGTTTGATAAATCAAGTTTCCTGCTCATTGATATTTAGAATCATTTTGGTCCTTTTAATAGTATGACTCTGAACTATTGCCTAGGAGCCTGACTGGTTTAAACGCAGCGGTTACGGTTGCGGTAGTTTGCGGAAGCAGGCGGTTGTGGTTTCAAGCGTTACCAAACGTTTTGAACGACTGGTTTAGCGTTTGAAAATGGATGCGTTTGCGAGAGTTTTATGACTGGTAAACCAGCGGGTGCGGTAGCAATTAAATAAAAAAATGACCACTAAATAAAAAATATTACAAAAAAAGAAATAAAAACACCAATATAATATTATGATAATATTAGAAAAATTGAACATGCTTAATAATTAAAACCATAAATAAAGTACTAAATAATTATTCAAAAATAAAAAAAAATTGTAATAAGATAGTACTTTATGCTGGGTTAATACCAAAAATTGCATCAAGTAATGGGATAAACTGTAAATAACGTTGAATTCAATCAAAAAGCAAGTGATTTTCTATTCGAGAAAATAAATCGAAACATATATTCAATCAAAAAGCAAAACAATACCTAATGAAAAGAAAAAAATGATGCCATGAAAAATATTCAAATAGTTACACACGAGGTGATGAATGAATAAAAGGATATATGATACTTACGTTTGGTTCTTGATTTTCATCAGTTTGGGTGGAAGACATTGAGAAAATAAGGTTTTTGAATATTGATTAGGGTTTCCGATGAGAACATGATACAAAGATGAAAGATATATATAAGATTAATATATTTTATAATAATTAAAAGTTAACGTTTGATTTTTTTTTTTTCTTTAAATCCAACCGCTACCGCCCGCAACCGCAAACGTTTGCGGGAATGAGCTTTTGAAATTCAGCGATTTCGAGCGGTTTGAAGCGGTACGGAGCGGTTTCTATGATTGGTACCAACCGCTAGCAGCCGCAACCGACTGCTAGCAACCGCTAGGAGGGTGCTAGTGGGAGAACCAATCAAGCCCTAATTTTTTAAGCAAAGTGGGATATTGTATACATATTTTTTGGTTCATCGATTGAGTTATATATGTCCGTTTCTAAACATTTGAACCATATCATATGCATAATTTTTTTTAATATTTTATTAAATATATATATTTTAAAAAATTTCAAAATAATTTAAATATAAGATCAAACAAAAGTGAAAAAATAATCATATATTTATGTTTAAATTAAATAGAGAGATTTTAGGAAATTAGTAATTAATAGAAAGTAGTTAAGGTATTTTTGTAAAAATTAGGTTAGGATAATATTTTTGTTAGATAGATTTTGTAGGGACTAAAAATATAAATACGAAATTGAATATGGATTTGTACCAAAAATGTATATATAGATAGATTCACATAGAAATTCGTATATTCTAAATAGAGATAAAAATTTCGTGTGGCAGATTTTTATTGGTCGACTGGGGTGGAGGATATGAGATTTGGATTGGGAAAGTCCAAGTGAAGCCCACCCACACAAATGAATCTTTTCAGATACAAAGAAAGAGCACAGAAAAAGTAAATAAATGAAAGATTCTCAATGATTAATAGAAAATTTTCTATAATCTTGTTGATTAGTTTTTTCATAATCGGGTAAAGTTTCCCAAACAATCTCTATTTTTTAAAGATATTTTTTATGATTTTATTTTGTGAAGAATAATGTATAAAATCAAAAACCAATAATAACTTACAAGGAAAAAATCATAAACCAATAATACAATAATTTAATTCATTAACAATCATAGATTCTTTTAATTTAGTTGAAAAACACAAAGAATTTTGCTGATTTTGATAAAATCATAGAAAGTAAATAAATGAAAGATGGTATTGGTGCCAACCATGGGAGCTGCCAACATCCGTAGAAGTCTATCCCCTCTACATACATAAGTCGAAGCTCTTCTTTGGGCGATGAAGTGTATGATTGGTGCTGACAACGAAGATGTAGCTTTCTTTACAGACTGTTCAGATTAGGTGAAGATGGTGTCTTCTCCAACCGAGTGGCCGGCTTTTTCAGTTTATCTGGAGGACTTTCATAGTGACAAGGAAGAATTTTCAAGCTTTTCTTTATCTTTAATTCCTCGTAGCGCAAATGTAAAAGCGGATAAATTGGCTCGACAAGTTCGTACCGAACCGCTTCATATCACATATGTAAACAACATTCCCCAAGAATGACTCTTTTGAGCTCTAATTTAAGCTGTTGACAAAAAAAATAAAAAGTAAATTAAAGATTCTAAACTATTGTTAGAGAGTTTTCTATAATCTTGTTGATTAGTTTTTTCATAATCTTGTAAAGTTTCCCCAACAATCTCTCTATTTTGATGATACTTTTCGTGATTTTATTTTGTGAAGAAAAGTGTAGAAAGTCATAAACCAATAATCTAATAATTTAATTTATTAACAATCATAGATTCTTTTGTTTTAATTGAATAACACAAAATTTTTAATGACTTTATAAAAGTATGAATCCAATAACTCCAAATATATGAAGATTTTAGATTACTTTTTATAAATCTTAAATTAATAACACCAAAATTTAACAAACTTTAAAAAAATCTTGATTGAATAACAACAAATTCTATTTAAATCACAAACCAATAACACCTCCTTATTGACTTTATAAGATTCTGAATTTAATAACTCCAGATTTGTTAATATTTTACAAAAAAATTTTACAAATCAAAAACTAATAACACCACACTCTAACAAAGTTTAATAAAATTTTGATTTAATAACAACAGATTCTACATAACATTTAAAATCATTAAAACAATATTTAAATCACAAACCGACAACACATTAATCTTTCTTACCTTAAGAACTCTCTTTGAAAACCCTTTAAAAGCCTTCCATTGGACATGGTCTAAATAACATGTATCGCCGAGATAAACCTAAATCGATCGGAATGCATCCCGAGCTGATCGATTTTACCGAAATTTCGAACAACCTTGACGAGGAGGAGAATATGACGTTTCCAATGGGTGGTGATACGGAGGACTACGACAAGCCTCGAGTGGACACATTAGATGTAATTCTTTTCTTTCATCTTCTGATTGTTTAGAGGTTGATCACGATGTGTTGGAATTTATATCATAGTTTTGATTTGTTGGAGATGACTAGTAGATTTCCATCGTTAGATTAGAACTGGTTTGTTTACATATTACTAACTGATTATTTTTTCTGTTAGTATTTCGATTTTGATGGTAGTATCAGTCGCTCTTTTTTGCTGAGAGCCTACCACTGTGAAGGTGACGAGTGTCGTAAGCATACTTATCTTGCCTTGGTCAAGCTTTATGCCAGGGCGGGGCTTCATCTTTACAATATGTTAAATGTAAAAACTAGCCTCCTCTCTTTGTGCTTTTATTGACATATCTGTTACAGTTTCTTGTTTTCTTGATCTGCCAGGGAAAAAACTTGAAGCTCGATCGCCTAAAGAGATTTAACAAGGATATGCATTTTCTTTCCTCATACTACATAACTTTGCTTGCATTCGATCCAACCAGCCGTTTGCAGGAAACCTTTCAGGTTATAGTTGATGATAATTGTTTTGGCAGTTTGGATTTCATATGCCCTACTGCTAGACCTAAACCCCTAGGTAAAAGTTTACTTGTGGTGAATTGTTTATTTTTACATCGCAAGTTCAAGAAATCTCACTTGTTGGCTAATTAATGTTGCCTAGTGATCACCAAGGGGCGGCCCTTCATACCTCTTCAGGATGACACATCTGTGCCACCTTTCTACAAAGGTAGCTTGCCTGAGTGGCCACCAGAGGATGCTTTCAATGACAGAAAATGGGTTTACGTGGTAATTAATAGATTAATTAGTTCCACTTCACTTGTGTTGGCATCAGTATTGCTTTGCTCATGATAAGTTAAGTAGGGGTTTTTTCTGTTTTTTGGTAACTGCTTTTGCAGGTGAATGAATCAGAGTTGCAAAACACTGATTGGATTTATCTGTATTTGGAACTTGTCATTTGTTCACGCCATAGGGAGATTTCAGATGTAAGTTTTTTCTCTTTTTGCATATCAGTGACA
>NW_003302555.1:16592755-16598639 GCF_000004255.2 Arabidopsis lyrata subsp. lyrata
TTATAGTTAGAAGAGTCATCAATGAGCGTGAAGGATACTTGTATCTCAAGGGTGACATTTGGAGTTGAATGTAGAGCTCAAAATCCATTTGCAATGCTTTCGCTTAGGCGTTGTTGACAAGATCTAGTGAAAATGTGGACCTGATAATAAACGACTAATGGACTAAAAATTATTTTGTGTATTTGGAGTTGGACACTATTTAAGTAGATTTGTGTATGGGTTTATGTGTGTGCTGTCTTCGGATACAGTAATTAACATATACATATGTGCATTGATAACTGAATGATGATATACATTCCTCTTAGTGGTTTTAGACGTTTTAGTTTTCCTTTTTCATTTCCCATTCTAGTCCTATATGAACCCCTACTTCTGAACATTTGTTTAGTCAAGTCGTCTTTTGTTGTCTTCTTGAATCATCAAATCATCGTTCAGCTTCATTTGCACCACCACCACCACCACCAAGATCTCATCTCTAACATCTCATCACCTTCGCTTACAAAACTTTTTATATACCCATTCGTTTACACGAGCTCCGAAATGACAGTGCAAGTGTTAGAGATGTGATGACTGATGGTGACCCATGCAACTGAAATATCACCGACACTGTTTTTCTCGCTGAAACGTGATATTACTGTTCACTTCCTCGTACGATATTCTTTCCTTAACTCTTAGCTCATCAATGCAAAAACACATAAGACCAGTTGATAACTTGATTATTTGCAATTTTTAATTGGGTGATCTCAATATGTTTCATAAGATCCACATATATTGTGGAACCTAATTGTTTTACAGCCCAATCCAAATTAAAGAAGAGATTTAGAAGAAGAGCCCAATGAGAGTCTAGGGATAAGAGAGAGTTTTGAGTTATCGAGTCTAGTGTTACCACATCCGAAGAAAAGAATAGGATTTCAAATCCAAGCTCTACACCTTCCTCTCTTCTCGCTAACTCCCACAAAAAAAAAAACCTGTCAATTCATTTGGCTGTCATATAGGCAGAGAAAACAAACACTAGACCATCTAAGAAATCAAGGGAACAAGTAAAAGGACCATGGTTCGAATATATGTTTGTGCTCTAATACCACGACATGTGTAGAACATTCAATTGCGTAGCCTTCTTTTTTTTTTTTTGTGTAGCAAAAATTAGCCAAGCTTTTATTTTTATTTTTGGAATCCTTCATACGAAAAATGTTAAATTTTAGCATTTTACAGATGACAATTACATAAGTTAAGTAGTATAATTTACGATCCTTTAACATAATACTCGATGTCAACTTTCTAATTCTTGCCCCCCAAGTTACCTTCAATATAAAGCTTGCTGGTGGTACACTTCATTCTTCACAAGATTTGAAACCTTATCTACTTAGAAGTGGGATTATAATGGTTGTGTAAGGGCTCAAACGCAAGAAATCAGAGCTCTAGCTGTTGCAGTGACAATAAGTTCGGAAGGTCAGTGGCTTCTTAAGTTATATGCAAGAAATACTCATATTCCCCTGCTAATATAGTACTGTGAACAAGGCTTAACATAAAATTGAAAGCAGAAAGGGATCACAGAACAGGTTGAACGCATAAATATTGTGAAATGATATAACATGTAATTGTTTTGTTGATTTTTATGGCTATGTTATGCGTTGTGTTATCGGACTCGTAAGAAAGAGACACAAGTCTGGTCCATGGAAGGAGCAAGCAAACAGAAGAGGGAAGAAGGAATAACTAGATTTGAAGAGGAGATCAAGTAAAGAAGAGAGGAAAATACGGACCGATGAGAGCGGAAACTAGCCAAGGTGAATTCAGGATGGTGGTTCACCTCAACCGAGAAACAGCAGATCGGAGCTGCAGGTGGTGTTGAGAATAGTCGAGAAAGAGGAGAAGAATGGCAGTTTCGAGTTGGGGGTTTTAGGAGTGAGTTTCTGGTCAGATATAAGCACGTGAGACAAGAATCATGGTGGATATAGATAGAGATTGTGTTGGAGAAGCCATAGGAACTGGCGATGTGTCAATCAGAGTTGAGCTCCAAAAGTTATTCATGTTGCTTCCTGCGCAAGAAACATCTCAAACTGGTCAACCTAAAACCCTAAAAAATAAATCCATGGTGGCTTCTTTGGGGCAGCCTTTGGAGGTCTAAAAGTAGTCTGATAATTTATTTATTTAATCATTTTCTTTGCTAATTTTCTATAATATTTTCTTAACTAGCACTACTTTCTTTAGTCGGTTATAGTGATGAATTAAAGTTTTATCAATTACATCTGATTGTCTAGCCTTAAGTTTTATCAATTCTTACCGGTGGGAGTTACAAGTATGTCTTTCTTTCTTGAATGTTTTGATTTCTAGGATTATATCATTGCTAGGTTAATTCAAACATCGTATAGCTTGTAATATGGTCTGAGTTGAGTCTAGTTTGAATTACAGATATGTTAATATGTCTATAACAACCCAACTCGTGAAAGGTAAAACAAATACACATGTCCGATTAGATTTATGTTGTACTTTTGTTATATTTACTCTATACAAAATTTTAAAATTTAACTAGACCAAAACAAAACTTGTACGTCTAAATTATACAATGTTGTAATTTTAAGAGAAATGTTTTTTTTTTTTTTGGTTTCTTTTAAACGAAGGTGAATTGTGTGTGGGATAGTTATACTCCACGTTTGATCTACTCATGTTTCTTTATTGCCCAAAATATAAATTTCATCTTATTGACTACGCAAATTAATACTTAATATGTTGATATCGACTGCTGACTGGTGGGATCATCAGTCCGTGTCATTTACATGCGATTCCGTGGGAGAAAGCAACATTCCTTTACTTATCAATATGATTAAAGAAAAAAAATGTATAAATCTACAGTGTAAAATTACCGTTACAGCATCCATGACCAAACTTCAATTAGAGACTATATAACTAAATCAGTATTATTGAAGAGTAAAACTTTATCTCGATTACTTCGCTACTATACTAAAGTTAAAGACGTTGTAACTTGTCTTTCTTACGATTTGGTGGTTTGGAGTAAGATTCGAAAAATCTTAACATTTGTAACATTTTTATTTATTTGATAAAAGACCAAAATTTGTAAATTGAGTGATTGGGAATTTATGATACTCGCTAGTCAAGTTTATACATATTACAATAAGAAACAGAAGAAAGAAAAGAAAAAAAAAAACTCATTTTGGTGACTTTTGAAGTTGTGATGAACAATTCACCAGACCTGATTTTTTTTTATATTTTTTTTTAGTTATTATTGTCAATTCTAGTTAGAAGATTAATGAGCGGTCGTCTGATCCATTTATTAGATTTCTCTATACGAAATTAAGGTATAACTAAACAAAACAAAAAAATGTTAACTTAAAAAACAAAAAAAACAAAAACATGTTCAAAGAACAAATACGACAGAGTACGTGTGTGTGGGATATATACTAGTTGAGTTCTTAATTATACTCCAACGTTGAAATCTACTCTTGTCTTGTTTATTGAACAAAATATAATAGTCAGTTTATTGACTATGCAAATTAATAATATTTAATACGTTTGAAGCTTGCCTGAAATATAAAGTTGATGATGTTGATTGCTAACTGGTAGGACAATTAATCAGTCCATGTCATTTCCATGCGATTCAGTGGGAGAAAGCAATGTTCCTTTACTCGTCAGAATGATCTAAAAAAATGTATCACATTCCACAATTTAAAAGAGGTACAACTAATCAAGTACTATTGAAGTAGAAAATTGAGAGTTATATAGAGAGTTCCTGAAAGAAGGTAAATATCATTTTTTTTTTTTTTTTTATATTGACCCTCGTCTTTTAATGCTGCGATGAAAGCTTTAGAATTGGTCCAACTCAACACATTTGGCTCCATATTGTGCTATTGTCTAATTTTGTAATTATTATAATCATCTTTTAATGCTGTTAAAAAAAGTTTATGTTGTGTGGGTTTGATTATAATCTTCTCAAGGAAGGTGTATTATCTATATATATGTAGATAGTTTGATGACAACTACATTAATGACTTTGACCTATCCCATCTAACTTCTTCTTTCTGTAGAATCTTTCTAAATATAAAAAAAGTTTCAACGCGTTTGAATTTTGATTTCACCCACTCAAGTAGTTAATGTGGTACACATGTGAGTTTTCATGTTAGTAAAGAAATTGTGCAGGCCAAAAATGATTTCACCTAGTGTCTCAATTAACTCTTACGTAATTGATTCTTTTTTAAATTCATTATTACAAAAAAAAATAAAAAATGTTCGATCATAACAAATTCTAGTGTTGAAGAAATCATACTTGGTTATATATTAGAAAGTGACACAAGAAAAAAACAATATGAATATATTGTAACTCGTTGTTCAAAATATATATATATATATATATATATGTAAAAATGAATATCGAATATTAACTTCACATTATTTAAAAGGACAAAAAAGAAATGTGCAGACCAAATTTGTTTTTTGACCAAATTAATTTAATCTGCCTAGCTAGCGTATCAAATAACTCTTTATACATTAATGAGAAAACACAATAATATAAAATGGTGTTGACAAGTGAATGTTATGAAACAAATATCAATGCATGGGCAAGTCCCTCAACTTTGATGAATGGAGCTACCTATATAAATATATATCATGCAGCTACCCAATTTTTCATGTTATAATAGGGGTTAACTCGGATATATAGCACTTAAATAAAATGGCACTTTAACACAGTTAGACAAATATACTCGAATGGTATAACTTATACAAATTAAAAAAAGCTTAACTCGAGCAAAGAAAAGTATGTTACGTGTTTGAATCTAGCTTCAATCTTCTTTATTACCATTTTTGAAAAAAGTATAGGTGATGAGTGAGCAAATATGATCGTTCTGTTGGAGATGACTCAGATCGATGAGAGTTTGTGTAAATTAATATGTTCATCAATCTCTCAAGTCTTAACTAAAATGGCAACATATATGGTTTAGGAAAAATGAAACCCACGCGAAACGCGTATTCCTATATGAAGAAAGTCTCTGGGAAAGAAAAACCAATGATTCCTTCAATATCCGGTTTATTCCGATTTACACCCGGTTTATTGTCCCTCAAATTTGAACCGATTTCATCGTCTGTTACCATTATAAAATGCGCCTGAAACCCATCTTTCTCTTTATAATTCTCTTCTCTTTCTAAAAACATCCATTGGAGAGAAACGCAGCTTTTCTCACTAGTTCATCGATTTACACGAGTTTGGCTTCATTACCTTCGGATTTTCGATCCCACTCTCGATCTTTGAATGGTAAGCTCTCGAAATTCTCGAGTTAAGATTTTGTTTTTGTTCGTCTTTCCGTACGTCAAGATTTTTTTTTCTTCTCGTACTCACTTATTTGGTAGCTGTGTGGACTTAAGCTTCTAAAATCATGTCTACATTATTGATATGAAAGAAAAATCTATATCGTTACTTCAGCCTCTTCTTTTACTTTGTTTGAACCGGAAATTATATGATCATGTCTATATATATCTTACTCTTTTTTTATTTACTTCCAAATTTTTTTGAATTTTTCTGAGAAACAAAGATCCATTATATCTAAAATCATGTTACAAATGTAAATCTATATTCTATTTTTATTTTGAATTATATTTTGTCATGCTTGGAAATTTGGATTTGTTTTAGTTCTTTTGTTTTGTTTTACAGTTCTTTATTCATGTATATATATTAATTTTTTTTGGGTTTGGGTTTTCAGGAATCTACGATGGAGATACTCTCAAGGCCGGATGCTCTTAACCAACTTCCAGATGTGAATCTCCAACAAATACAAGCTGAGGCATACTGTGAAATAGACGAACAATATGTTGAATCCCTTATCGGTAAATGGGGTTTTACACAAGCTACAAGTAAGCCTCGAAAAAGTCCTTACTATCT
>NW_003302555.1:16599433-16611726 GCF_000004255.2 Arabidopsis lyrata subsp. lyrata
CGACTAGTAATTGGTAGCCGCGAAGTATCTTGGTTCTCTAATTTTAGATACATGATTTCTTTTCTTATATATAGCATCAAACCACTATATTTATTTATATCATAGTTCAAGATTTCATGTATTTTCAGATTTTCATCTATGGTTATTCAAATTCATGTAAGAATGTGTTAGAGTTAAAGGATCATGAACACACAAAAAACTCGAAACGTTCAATAGAAAAGAAACCAAATGTGTTATAGTCTGATCACCCATAAAGATCTTTTCTCAGGATAAGACTCACACATGAATATCCTATGCTATTTATAAAAGAATCTCAGAAATCCTAAGATTGTTAGGTCCGACCCACATTTCATTCATCTTTTACTCTTTTTTATTCATCAACTAGGATCGGACCCGCGGTCCACCGCGGGGGAATATTGGTTTACATACGTTGAGTTTAATATTTTGTGTTTTTAGTAGAGCGAATCGTGTAGTATACTTATAAATATTCATAATAACGAATTGTAGAGAAAATGTTAAAATTTTTTATAAATAAACCCATCGTATTAATTATGATTTACAAAATAGAATTTTCTGTTTTAAAATTCTAAAATTAGATGATTCATAGGAATTAGAGCAGTCAAAATAGGTCAAAAACCGCGGGTCAAGCCCAAATCATCTTACTATGGGGTAGATTTGGGAAAATATATTAAACATGCAAATAAGCGGGCCACATGGATTAATTCGCAGTGGGTCATAGGTTTAATCGGTTTTCATCCGCAGATTGGTGGATCAGCCCGCATGTTAGTATTTATGGATAAAATTATAATTTACTCAACATGTGGTAATTTAAACAAACTATAATAGTATTTTTATTTATTTATTTATTTTAGTAGTATTTTAAATTTTGGTTACTTTAAAACTATTTAAACAAAATCCACGGGCAATCCCGCAAATCCGCATACATTCGCAGGACGGGTTTGTATTTCATATATGCTACCCGCGGATCGTGCGGACCGACAACTACAAGTCAAAATATTTTTTGCCAATCGCAAACGGGCTTAACGGGATGAATCAACTCGCTTTGACAGCTCTAATGGGAATATTATTTAGTCATACAACAAAATGAAGTTTAGACATAGGAATAATAGAATATATATCTTATTTCTTAGGTGAGAGATTGAAAGATGAAATATAATGATTAAAAATTAGTTATTATTTTTCATGATTCACAAAATTTAATAAATACTTATCATCTTGTTGAATAATTCTAAAATCATATTCAATAAATCTTTATAAATTGAAAATTAAACTTCTTTGGTAAGCTATAAGTATGAAAATACCATAATTTCGATTTAATCTAATTAAATTAAAATTAGTTACATGGATTTTATATCTATTTAATGTACACGACCAAAATAAAAATATCTATTTAATTTATAAAACAGATGGGGTATTACTTATGTGTGATAAATTTTCTAGAAATCTGTAGAAGCAAGTAAGATATCTTTCAATTAATGATAATTGGCTAAAATGAGCGAAATTAATGATAATAACGTTGATTGTTATCGAATTAGTTCCAAAAATATATGAACAAATTTATTATACGTAATTAATGTATAATATTGTTCGGAATATGCTTTTATAATTAGTTGCCATAAGTACAATCAGATTTTATTTGATTTCCATAAATATTTCATTTTTCATTATTAATTCGAATTTATATTCCAAAAAAAAATTCAAAGATCCGATTTCAGAATTTCGGGTCAATTTTCTGATTTTAACCTGACCCATTTTCATTTGTACTTCTCTTTTAATATTATAGAGATTAGTGGACAAGAATATTTTTTTTGCTTACGCCCATTTATAGTGAGGGCGGGTTATGCCTGCGACTAGAATGAATCTGCTAGTAGCAGCAGCAACTCTCCAAGGCAAGGATTATGAACCCAATCCTTTTCTATATCTAATTTGATTTTTGTTATTTGTCATATTTCTAAGTGTACTCTTTAGTCTTAAGACCATTTTTTGTTGTTGTTGTTGTTGTTGTTGTTGTTGATGGTTTGTAATCATTTCCTATGGTATGTTTTTTGTTTGTTTTCTAAGTTTTTAAATTTTATTAGTAATTGAATAGTGAGGTATTACAGAGAGTATTCATTTCCTACCTTAGCGAAAAAAAGAATAAAAGCAAGATTACAATATATATTTCCAAAAGAAAAAATAAGAGAGAAACGGATTAACTAATTGAAAGAAATCAGAGCTCTAGTTGTGGTACCGGTAGTGACAATAAGTTTTGGTACCGGTAGCTTCTTAAGTTATACTATTATTTTCAGATTTTACTGTATGGTTATTAAAATTCATGTTAGAATGTGTTAAATGATCATGAACACAGATAAAACTCAACTCGTTCAATAGAAAATAATTTCAAACTAGAACACCAAATGTGTTAAATATAGAGAAGTGTCTGATCTTAGGAGTGGAATAGTCTTAAGACCATTTTTTCAAACATGCAATCAAACCCATCAATAGTCATCATCCTCGGTCACCAGACTTGGGAGTGGAATAGTTGTGAGATGGGTGTGGAGTAGACATAGAGAAGTGTCTGATCTTGGAGGTGAAAGCTTCCATCCTACATCAATGCAAGCATCCACAACCTTTTCCGAGAGAGGGATGCTTAATGAATGCAACCGCATCCCACTTCTTTTTATTGCGACAGACGTGAAGATATAAACAAACTTACATGTACATGGAGGTCGAATCCAAGATATATGGAACATGACTCATAAGTGTTCTATAAAGACGAGAGATAGAATCTCGATCCAAAGGCAAAAACCTTAAGCGAGAACAGAACAATATGATTCATACTGATTATATTTTCAAAATAGTCACTATTTCCGAATAATGAGTGGGAATAAGAATATATTTATGGAATATGCCCGTAATTATCTAAGATTTCTATATCATCTCAAATTTCCATTTGCTATTTAAACTCGATTTTCCTTTTACCATATGAAGAATTGAAAGATTTGATTTTGATATTATATGATTATTGTAGTTAGCATTTAATAGTTAATGTTAGGATAATCGCAAATGTTAATTTGGTAGTAATTAAATGAGATGTGAAATCTCAGAGGCGATATTTGAGAAACAAATGTAGAGTTAATATTGATAGATTTTGGGAATTATTGGTAAGTGAAAAATCTTTGAAACTGAATTGATTGTTTTGGAGAATAATATCTCGGTGGATTTAACTAATGGGGGAGTTAAATGAGGGTAAAATTGGGTTTTGATTTTTAAAAAAACCTATTTGACCAATCTACAAGAAAAAGAGATATATGGACAAATTTTTAAGTAGATATCCTTTATTTCCAATTTTCCCATATAATAATATGGAGTGATTTTGGAAAGATTGTTAAACGGCAAATCTATAATTCTATTCTTTAATTGTAATTGTCGACATCAAAATTAAATGCTAGTGGCATAGATTCGTAAATAAGTTTCACTTTTTAAGAAGTTTAAATAATTATAATATTTAACTTTTAATAAATTTTAAAATATTTATAATATTTAGAAACTTTTTAAAAGTTTCAATTCTTTAAAATAAAGAACACGAGTAAACTGGATAACACTTTCAAGTATGGACGTTTGATAAATCAAGCTTCCTGCTCATTGATATTTACAATCATTTTGGTCCTTTTAATAGTATGACTCTGAACTATTGCCTAAGGGCCTGACTGGTTTAAACGCAGCGGTTACGGTTGCGGTAGTTTGCGGAAGCGGGCGGTTTTGGTTTCAAGCGTTACCAAACGTTTTGAACGACTGGTTTAGCGTTTGAAAATGGATGCGTTTGCGAGAGTTTTATGACTGGTAAACCAGCGGGTGCAGTAGCAATTAAATAAAAAAATGACCACTAAATAAAAAATATTACAAAAAAAGAAAAAAAAAACACCAATATAATATTATGATAATATTAGAAAAATTGAACATGCTTAATTATTAAAACCATAAATAAAGTACTAAATAATTATTCAAAAATAAAAAAAAAATTGTAATAAGATAGTACTCTATGCTGGGTTTAATACCAAAAATTGCATCAAGTAATGGGATAAACTGTAAATAACGTTGAATTCAATCAAAAAACAAGTGATTTTTTATTCGAGAAAATAAATCGAAACATATATTCAATCAAAAAGCAAAACAATACCTAATGAAAAGAAAAAAATGATGCCATGAAAAATATTCAAATAGTTACACACGAGGTGATGAATGAATAAAAGGATATATGATACTTACGTTTGGTTCTTGATTTTCATCAGTTTGGGTGGAAGACATTGAGAAAATAAGGTTTTAGAATATTGATTAGGGTTTCCGATGAGAACGTGATACAAAGATGAAAGATATATATAAGATTAATATATTTTATAATAATTAAAAGTAAACATTTGATTTTTTTTTAATTTTATTTTTCTTTAAATCCAACCGCTACCGCCCGCAACCGCAAACGCTTGCGGGAAGGAGCTTTTAAAATTCAGCGATTTCGAGCGGTTTGAAGCGGTACGGAGCGGTTTCTATGATTGGTACCAACCGCTAACAACCGCAACCGACTGCTAGCAACCGCTAGGAGGGTGCTAGTGGGAGAACCAATCAAGCCCTAATTTTTTAAGCAAAGTGGGATATTGTATACATATTTTTTGGTTCATCGATTGAGTTATATATGTCTGTTTCTAAACATTTGAACCATATCATATGCATAATTTTTTTTAATATTTTATTAAATATATATATTTTAAAAAATTTCAAAATAATTTAAATATAAGATCAAACAAAAGTGAAAAAAATAATCATATATTTATGTTTAAATTAAATAGAGAGATTTTAGGAAATTAGTAATTAATAGAAAGTAGTTAAGGTATTTTTGTAAAAATTAGGTTAGGATAATATTTTTGTTAGATAGATTTTGTAGGGACTAAAAATATAAATACGAAATTGAATATGGATTTGTACCAAAAATGTATATATAGATAGATTCACATAGAAATTCGTATATTCTAAATAGAGATAAAAATTTCGTGTGGCAGATTTTTATTGGTCGACTGGGGTGGAGGATATGAGATTTGGATTGGGAAAGTCCAAGTGAAGCCCACCCACACAAATGAATCTTTTCAGATACAAAGAAAGAGCACAGAAAAAGTAAATAAATGAAAGATTCTCAACGATTAATAGAAAATTTTCTATAATCTTGTTGATTAGCTTTTTCATAATCGGGTAAAGTTTCCCAAACAATCTCTATTTTTTAAAAATATTTTTTATGATTTTATTTTGTGAAGAATAATGTATAAAATCAAAAACCAATAATAACTTACAAGGAAAAAATCATAAACCAATAATACAATCATTTAATTCATTAACAATCATAGATTCTTTTAATTAAGTTGAAAAACACAAAGAATTTTGCTGATTTTGATAAAATCATAGAAAGTAAATAAATGAAAGATGGTATTGGTGCCAAGCATGGGAGCTGCCAACATCCGTAGAAGTCTATCCCCTCTACATACATAAGTCGAAGCTCTTCTTTGGGCGATGAAGTGTATGATTGGTGCTGACAACGAAGATGTAGCTTTCTTTACAGACTGTTCAGATTAGGTGAAGATAGTGTCTTCTCCAACCGAGTGGCCGGCTTTTTCAGTTTATCTGGAGGACTTTCATAGTGACAAGGAAGAATTTTCAAGCTTTTCTTTATTTTTAATTCCTCGTAGCGCAAATGTAAAAGCGGATAAATTGGCTCGACAAGTTCGTACCGAACCGCTTCATATCACATATGTAAACAACATTCCCCAAGAATGACTCTTTTGAGCTCTAATTTAAGCTGTTGACAAAAAAAAAAAAAAAGTAAATGAAAGATTCTAAACTATTGTTAGAGAGTTTTCTATAATCTTGTTGATTAGTTTTTTCATAATCTTGTAAAGTTTCCCCAACAATCTCTCTATTTTGATGATACTTTTCGTGATTTTATTTTGTGAAGAAAAGTGTAGAAAGTCATAAACCAATAATCTAATAATTTAATTTATTAACAATCATAGATTCTTTTGTTTTTTGAATAACACAAAATTTTTAATGACTTTAAAAAAGTATGAATCCAATAACTCCAAATATATGAAGATTTTAGATTACTTTTTATAAATCTTAAATTAATAACACCAAAATTTAACAAACTTTTAAAAAATCTTGATTGAAAAACAACAAATTCTATTTAAATCACAAACCAATAACACCTCCTTATTGACTTTATAAGATTCTGAATTTAATAACTCCAGATTTGTTAATATTTTACAAAAAAATTTTACAAATCAAAAACTAATAACACCACCCTCTAACAAAATTTAATAAAACTTTGATTTAATAACAACAGATTCTACATAACATTTAAAATCATTAAAACAATATTTAAATCACAAACCGACAACACCTTAATCTTTCTTACTTTAAGAACTCTTTTTGAAAACCCTTTAAAAGCCTCCATTGGACATGGTCTAAATAACACGTATCGCCTAGATAAAGCTAAATCGATCGGAATGCATCCCGAGCTGATCGATTTTACCGAAATTTCAAACAACCTTGACGAGGAGGAGAATATGACGTTTCCAATGGGTGGTGATATGGAGGACTACGATAAGCCTCGAGTGGAGGCATCAGATGTAATTCTTTTCTTTCATCTTCTGACTGTTTAGAGGTTGATCCATGTTTTGGAATTTATCCGTAGTTTTGATTTGTTGGAGATGACTAGTAGATTCCTTTTGTTAAATTAGAAATGTTTTGTTTACATATTACTAATTGATTACTTTTTCTGTTAGTGTTTCGATTTTGATGGTATTATCAATAGCTCTGCACTGGTAGCCCACCACTGTGAAGGCGACGAGTGTCGTAAGCACACTTATCTTGCCTTGGTCAAGCTTTATGCGAGGGCGGGGCTTCATCTTTACAATATGTTGAATGTAAAAACTAGTCTCCTCTCTTGTTGCTTCAATTATCGGCATTATGTACATGTCAGATTCTTTCTTTCTTGTTCTGCCAGGAGACAAACTTGAAGCTCGATCACCTAAAGAGATTTAACAAGCAAATGCGTTTTCTTTCCTCATACTACATAACTTTGCTTGCATTCGATCCAACCAGCCGTTTGCAGGAAACCTTTCAGGTTAAAGTTGATGACGATTGTTTTAACAGTTTGGATTTCATATGCCCTATTGCTAGACCTAAACCCCTAGGTAAAAGTTTACTTGTGGTGAATGTTTCATTTTTACATCACAAGTTCAGGAAATCTCATTTGTTGGCTATTTAATGTTGCCTAGTGATCACCAAGGAGCCCTTCATCCCTCCTCGGGATTACACAGTTGTGCTACCTTTCTACAAAGGTAGCTTGCCTGAGTGGCCACCAGAGGATGCTTTCAATGACAGAAAACGAGTTTATGTGGTAAATAGATTAATTAGTTCCACTTCACTTGTGTTGGCATTAGTATTGCTTTGCTCATGATCAGTTAAGTAGGGGTTTTTTTTTGGTAACTGCTTTTGCAGGTGAATGAATCAGAGTTGCAAAACACTGATTGGATTTATCTGTATTTGGAACTTGTCATTTGTTCACGCCATAGGCAGATTTCAGATGTAAGTTTTTTCTCTTTTGCATATCAGTGACATACCTTGAGTGGCACTGTTGATAATTAGAATTAACAAGTTTTGCTGTTGGTGCAGGGCGATCTGTCCAAGCTGAAGATTGTGAATGTGGCGATAGAAACTATTGAAGAAGTGGAGCCGCCGAATGAGAGACTTAACGCCAAACGTGCAATTGTCTACATAACTTTTAAGGGCTTGGCCATTGGTAGGACTAGTGAACATATTGAACGCAAAGCTATAGTTAGAAGAGTCATCAATGAGCGTGAAGGATACTTGTCTCTCAAAGGTGACATTTGGAGTTGAATTCGAAGCTGCCTTCCAGGACTCAAAGCTTTGAATAATGAGCATCGTTCTCAAAATCCATCTGCAATGCTTTCGCTTAGGCGTTGTTGATAAGATCCAGTGAAAATGTGGACCTAATAATAAACGACTAATGGACTAAAAATTATTTTGTCTTTTTACTGTTTAAGTAGATTTGTGTCTAGGTTTATGTGTGTGATGTCTTCGGATACATTAATTAACATATATATATATATATGTGCATTGATAACTGAATGATGGGATACATACTTCTTGGTTTTAGACGTTTTAGTTTTCCTTTTTCATTTCCCATTCTAGTCCTATATTGACCCCTACATTTGGACATCTGTTTAGTCGTCTTTTGTTGTCTTCTTGAATCATCAAATCATCGATCAGGTTCATTTGCACCACCACTACCACCAAGATCTCATCTCTAACATCTCATCACCTTCGTTTACAAAACCTTTTATGGGGGTGTAGACTGTGTAGTGTACCCCTTCATTTACCGAGCTCCGAAATGACAGTGCAAGTGTTAGAGATGTGATGACTGATGATGTCCCAAGCAACTGAAATATCACCGACACTGTTTTTCTCGCTGAAACGTGATAGTACTGTTCACTTCCTCGTACGAAATTATTTCCTTAACTCTTGGCTCATCAATGCAAAAACACATAATACCAGTTGATAACTTATTGTTTGCAACTTTTAATTGGATGATCTCAATATGTTTCATAAGATCCAAATATCCAATACGATCGAATCATTTTGACCCCCCTTTTCTGCTACTTAGTGCGCAAATTAATCACTAAACTCAAAAGAATCACCAAATCTATAACAAAGTTCTTATTTTAATTTAAAGAAAACAAAGAAGTTAATACCCAAACGACGTCGTAGGTTGATACTCTCCAAAACGACGTCGTTTATTTGAAATGTAGAAGCAAAAATCGATCGAAACGGTTGATCGAAGCAGAGCTTCAATGGCTGTCACTTCCTCCTCTATGCTACTTCGGTGATACTCTCACTACCACTCTCGATACAGAAATAAGGAATTGGTTGTTGAATTTGCTAATGGCGTCGAGGTTTTTCGTTTTTTTCAGGAATTTCTCTACGGTGGGAAGAGTTGCTCAGTCTGTTCGTGTGACTTCGAGGATCTTCTTCTCCACTGGAGAATTGATTAGGGTTCTTCCTTATACTCGTTCCTCAAGGTGTAAATTTCTCAATTCTTTTGTGTGTTAACTGTTTGGAGATTATTGCAATTGAGCTGATTTGGTTTAATTGTTTGGTAGATCCATCTGTTCTACTCGTGCTGCGCATAATGAAGAAGCCGCCGCGAAAGCTGCGGCTTCTGTTGCTGACACCGGAGCTCCAACCATGTATGGTTTCTTCCTTAAATTTTGAAATCTGAGAATTAGTAGCCCTTAGGATCTGGAGATGGATTTTGGGATTAAATTGCTGTAACTTCAAAGCAATCCATGCTTGTGTATTATTTGCTAAAAATGAGCTAAATCTTTCAAACATGTGACCTAGTTATTGTTCGTTATGAATTTGGATGTGATTCTTGGAGAATTTATGACGAAAATGATCATATTTTATCTTGTGGTTTTAGATTTGACAAGATTATAGCAAAAGAGATTCCATCAGATATTGTCTATGAAGATGAAAACGTTTTGGCATTCAGAGACATAAACCCTCAGGCTCCTGTTCATGTTTTGGTCATTCCTAAGTTGAGAGATGGCTTAACCACGCTTGGCAATGTGAGTCAGTTTTAGTTTTAACATTTAGTCTGCTTCTGGTGCAGTTGAACTGTCTCTAGCAGTCCTAAATCGTGTTTCTCTCGAGTTGCAAATAGGAAAGCAAAGGCGGAAAACAGATAGGATAATGATTTTCGTAATTATACTTGTTTGGCATCTCATGCCCATGAGTAGCTTAATCGTGTTTCATTTTGCGTTACACAATAGAAATAGCTATCACTCTTGTCATGCCTTCTCGTGACTTCCTTTGGTCTACTCTTTGAGGTCTCATAGAATCTCATATTGTGGCCAATATCATTGTGTTCCCTAACTAGTATCGAGTCTAGTATTATGCCACTGTTTCTGGTCAATGTATGCAAATGCGGCCTTAGCTTTTACCTTCCTGTGATCTCATAAACCGATAATAAGGAGGAACAATTCGTGAACAAATTATGTGAAAGGAGTTAAGGTTTTATTTTGGTGGAACAGATTAAGATCTTACCTGAACATATCTTCCTCTACAACGTCATTGCAGGCTGAACCAAGACACGTAGAGGTTCTTGGCCAACTCCTACATGCATCGAAGATTGTTGCTGAGAAAGAAGGCATCCTCGACGGGTTCCGTGTGGTTATCAACAACGGTGTTGAAGCTTGTAAGTCTTTTCTTTTCCATCCAATCAAACATCATCGTTAGCTTATACACTTAACTGAATTAACTTCCTCTCATTCAGGCCAATCTGTTTACCATCTTCATCTACACGTCCTCGGAGGCCGACAGATGAAATGGCCACCCGGTTAAGAAGAAAGATTCATGTTAAACCAAAACTAACGAGCTCCAAAATTGTCAACTCCAATCCTTTGTTATATGGTTTATGAGTTTTTACCACTGTCGGATTTATCAAATTGTGAGTTCCTAGAGGTTAGATAGCTTCCATTTCCAATTGTTATCGAATTCTTTTTCTTTTTTCATTGTTAGAATTAACTATTAACATTTTATATGATTTGAGGAGTTTCTCTCCTACAATTACTGTATATAAGGATCTGTACACATTAATGAGCTCTATAGAGTTAGGAGAACCCAACAGAACACAGGTTTGGTTAATTCTGCTAGAGAAATTTTCCTTTTAATATAAACCCGAAAGCTATCAAAGCATGGTCAATACTCAATATGTCCATTAGAAAGAAAGTCAGCAAAGAAAATAACCGGTAATAAATTGTCTGGTAGGCTGAACCAAACCGGGTCGATCTACTTAAGCTGTAATTAGATATTTAGCTAGATAGAGAGAAGTTGTTGTCCTAGTCTTGGGGCTGGTTGTGGCGGCGAGAGGAGCTGAAGAACACCGGTGGGTTCTCCTTCTTCACTTGCCGGTGCATGATGTCATCATCTTCTTGCCTTTGACACAACATGAGATTTTCCTTAAGCTTGTCTGTTTGTTGTTGCTGCTGCTCCCGCTGCATGAACTCAAAACTACATATTAATAAACAAGAGACATGAACCACTAAAACTGTGAAATTTGGGATCTGTGTGTGTGTTTATAAAACTATTTTTCACCAAAGTACATGTATATCTAATATATGTCTTAAATAATTATATGTGTGTGTATAGAGTGTGTATATATATACCTTATGAGCTCGAGCAATATGGAGAGAAGATTCGAGTTGATGCTCAAAATGAAGAAGCTCGTCGTAGGTTAAATTATTCAGCCCATGTCCTCCATACAATTGAAGCTTCAGTTCAAGATTCTCTATCTCTCTCATCATTGATTCTTTCGTCTTTGTACAATTTGAAGAACAGTGATCCTACAAGAAATTTGATATTGTTATAACCATAAGCAATAAAAGGAGGAAAAACAAAGAGGGATCAGATAAAATATGGAAATGTGATGTTTGAATGTAAAAAACACTTACAAAGTCGCTTTCTTCTTGCATCAAATCACCTTCCTGAGTGATTTTTAGAGCATCTCCATAATCATCACACTTATCAAATGTACCCGAGCTTGGCGCATTTCCGTCCTCTTTCCATGTACTCTGAACATCCGCTTCACCTTCAATGTCACCGGCTGACTCGCTTCCAGTTGATAAGGAGTGAACCTCTACCTGTTTTCTTTTTCGTTTTCGCGTTTCTTTGTTGCCCGTTTTCTTAGAGGGTGATGCATCAGTCTTTCCCTTATGGTTGGTGTTAAGCCTGCTTGATCGACGCAGATTAGATGCTCCTCCTGCGGGTGATTTGGGACCAACAATTTCTTTAACATCCTCCCTAATCTTGTTTCTGAGGTCTTCATTCTGTTTCAGTATCCACTCCTTCATGTCATTCAAATGAGCAAGCGTGAAGTACCCCGGGTCGTTACTTTCTCCGCCAACAGGAACTTTAGCCGTTGGTTTCTTCTGAGAAGTATGTTTGTGGATGGTAGGAGGCTTGACAACTTCCTTCTCCTTCTTAGAAGACCTAGTTAGAGGCTTTTTGTGACTTGCTTGATAAACCTCTGTGACATCTTCAAGGCTGTCACCATCATTGTCTGGAATATTGACCTCTTGATTTGCTGCTTTCAAGTGTGGCCACTCAAATGGTTTGAAACAATGTCCCTCGTTGATCAATTTCAAAATGTAATCCACCTGGGATCG
>NW_003302555.1:16612726-16639382 GCF_000004255.2 Arabidopsis lyrata subsp. lyrata
CTATAATAACTTTTGGGTATATAGTTTTCAAATAAAAGTGAGTGGTCTTGTGAACGGTTTAGGTTTTGGTATGGGACCAATATTGAGAGACCCTTTAAAGATCTACACCAACCCAGTCATTCATGTAATAAATAAGGCGTGAAGTCTGTAGCTTTCCACGAGACATCAATGCCTTAATTTAATATGATGTGAGAGCATTTTATGTGATGATTCAATAACCTATCTTATACCAAACCCTGTTTCTTAGGAGCTGGGGTTTAGGATTTGAGGGTTTTTCATTTGTTTAAGATCATATTTATTCAGAAACAGCCAAGAGTAGGTAGTTTTATTGGTTTCACATGCTTATTATTAAGAAGACTAAACATAACTTTCATATTTCAAGGGGTAGATATCATTATTAAATCAAATCACTGGTGCTTGATTAAACAATTATGTTATATGCTTTTGAACGTTTGAAAAAATGTTATGTCGTGACAAGTTATAAAAGTCTTTGTAGTGGGTCCGTTTGGAAATTTCACCACATGGGGATACTAACTCAATTGTTTTTTTGAGATTTTTTAATACATTTCCTCTTGAGAATGGAAGCATTTTTAAAAAAAAAAGGTTTAGCAGTCTTGGGTTAACAAAAGTCTTGACTTTAGCTATTAAAGACTAGAGGGACACAACGACTTTTATTCCTTTTTTATCATTTGTTTTTGTTATGGAACACTAGTCTGCATAAATAACGTGTCTAGTGATACCATTTTCTTGACATTTGATGAGTGAGACAAGAAGTAGATAGATGTGCGAGGTGGGGTTTTCTTTATGGTCAAAATTTGAACGGTCTCTTAAACGATACGTAGTGTTTAATTATTTTTCTATTGTTGACCTCTTTTTCTTTCCCCTCCTTTGTCAATCTCTTTGTTTTGTGCAAGTTTTGGTGTCTTTATGTGTTGAACTTTTTGCATGGTCTGGTTAATGAACTTTTTGTAAAAAGCTTGAAGTCATTCTCCTTCAATATCCTTAGAATATTTGTTCCCTCTTATTAAAGGTTTTTTTTTTATTCTTACCCTCAAGAATCTAAACAACTTCCTTGATATTTCAATGGTTTATAAGAGAAATTCAAGAAGAAACTAAAATACTTTATGTGCCATTGATTCGAGTTTGTATAGTGCTGATCATTGCTGTTTTTTTTTATATGTTTTGACATGTGGATTGGGTATTTTCTTAAATAGAAATATTGTTGCAAAAGATTCTTGATCTATGTTTAGCTGTGTGATCTGTGGTACTATCTATGCATTTTCTATTTAATCTGATAACATGCTAAATGGATAATGTGTTAAGATTTCAATGTTAAGCCAATAATCTCACTTATAGTAACAAAAATGTTTGTTAGTAGAAAATTTTGAGATAAGAACTTTAGCTTATTTCAGGTCTATCCATGATGACATTGTGTTTCCCTTTCTTTTCAGGAATGATTACATACGACGGCTTGGAAACTTGTATCATCAACAATCAATCATATGAAGAAGAAAGCGGAACAAGTCGAGGAGATGGATGCCTGACTGATTCGTTGGATGATGATGCGTTTTCAAGCTGTTCATCAAGCAAAGATGCCTCCAGCTCTTTTTCTTCAAAATGGTTACCGATGAAGAATGATGAACACAGTTGCGACGGTTTGAACTTATCTGGAAGGTCTCATTATTTTGATGCTAAGGAGAAGAAACAAGGCTATGGCAGTACCCAACATTTTGATGGTAAGGAGAAGAAGCCAGGCTATGTCTACTGTCATTTGGATGTGGAAGCCATGAAGGAGAAATTTTCTAAGCTATTGCTCGGCGAAGATGTCACTGGGGGATGCAAGGGTGTCCAAGTAGCTTTGGCTTTGTCAAATGCTGTAACACATCTTGCTAGTATGTTCTACTATTTCCTAGCATTTGAACTTTATGTTCTTTTGATATATTTTGAGGTTTTCATGTGGTATAACTGAATTTTATAAATTTGCAGCGTCGATTTTCGGCGAGCTCTGGAAATTGGAACCCTTGTGTGAGGAGAAAAAACAGAAATGGAGAAGGGAAATGGATTGGCTACTTTCTCCAACTAACTATATGATTGAGTTAGTCCCTTCTAAGCAAAATGATGCCAATGGAAGATCACTGGAGGTACGTAGCTAAGGTGTGATCCAGAGTTAAACAAAAAAAGATATACTCCAGGGAAAGAAACTGAACTGAATCTTTTTTTAAACAGATAATGACACCGAAAGCCCGCACAGACATTCATATGAATCTCCCTGCTCTACAGAAGTTGGACTCCATGCTAATCGTAGGCGGATTATCTCTTTCGTTAATCTTGTCTTTTCTTATTCTTCTTTTTCCTGATCTGATTAAAGTTGCATTGCAATCTCCACAGGAGACACTGGATTCTATGGTGAACACAGAGTTTTGGTATTCTGAGATTGGTAGTAGAGCTGAGGGGAAGAACAAGACTACAAGCGAGAGCAAGCGATGGTGGCTTCCATCGCCACAAGTGCCTAAACCCGGGCTCTCTAACTCAGGAAGGAAGAAATTACTTGACAAAGGCAAAGTTGTTTATCAAGTCTTCAAAGCTACAAAAGCCATAAATGAAAACATTCTTCTTGAAATGCCAGTACCCGTTGTAATCAAGGAAGCAATACCCAAAGTAAGCTTGCACACTTTATATCCCTTGTGCTAGTCTCATAATTATACAACAATGTAGTAAGTAACAACTATCTCTAAAATCTTGTTTTGTAACAGTCTGGAAAGAACAGCCTCGGTGATGAACTATACAAGATGTTGGCTGTGGAATCTGCCACAGTAGATGAAATCTTTATATCTCTCAATCTGGGAAACGAACATGCAGCACTCGAGACAATTAACAAGTTAGAATCTGCTGTATTTGCTTGGAAGGAAAGGATTACAGAACAAAGCAGCAGCGGTAAATCCCCTGTACGAGCATCGTGGTCATTCGCTAAAGATCCATTGTCTGAAATTGGTCGCAATGAGTCACTCTTGAACCGCACAGAAGCGCTTAGAAATCAGATCAAAGCCAAACACCCTAATCTCCCTCACTCGTTTCTTGATGCCACAAAGATCCAATATGGCAAGGTAAACATAAACAGAACTAATTACATCTTTCTTAGTCCTATGTTCTGAAACATGTCATACTTTACAATACAGTTATTTGTTGATAACAAATCCTTCTTCTCTATTTTCAGGACATTGGTCATGCGGTTCTTGAGGCATATTCCCGAACACTTGCGAATCTAGCTTTCCGGATTCTTTCAAGAATGGGAGAAATCTTGAAAGAAGATTCTTTAAGCAACCCTAACTCTCCTGCACCACCGAGTTGCTTCCCTAGCTCCCGTGACCCTTATAGAACACCCGAGAGGCCTTTGCTTTCGTCCCGTGTAAGGCATTCTTTAACCGATGACATGAACAAAGCCGATGGGACAGAGACTGGTTTAGATTTTTTGTTTGCAGATGCTAAGGCAAGGTCAGTGAATACAACTCCAAGTAGAAGCAGTAGACTGTGGTGTTTGAGTAAAGTGCCTTCTGATACTTCTTCTTGATTTAGAGGGTCTTCGTAGTTTGATGCGTGCCACCTGAAGCTTCTCCTTTACTTTGAGGGTTTTAAATTATGAAGCCTAAGATATTGTAAATGTATTATTAACATGGCTTCATAATATACAATATCTAGATCCCTTCGTATTATTCATCAAGAATTTTATAGCAAAATGGCTTCCTAGCCTTCTAAAAAAATCTACGGTATAGTCGATCTTCTTTTAATGTAGTAAGCATAACTGGTCACCAAATATATATTCTTAGTATCGGATTACGCAAATGAATCCAACCCAAAAAAGCTCGTTAGTGTTGGGATGGTAGAAGAAGTGAAGCCTAGTTTAAATAGAACTCTACGAAGCCATGTCACATATTTTTTTAGTATGTGCAAGTACATCAAACGGATCGTGATTACCAAAAAAAGTTCTTGTGAAAAAACAAATATTCATATAATTAGATATGGACCTTATTTAAGATATCTATAATTAAACTTTTGAACATGACTTATAAGGCTATAAGTAGTTTAAGACATCCCTAACTAGACATATAAATAAACATGAAAATTAGTGTTTTTATGGTACATGGAAGTATTTAAAGAGAGAGGAAATTAAGCTATGATTGGATTGAATTATTTACCATTCTCTCATGTAATAGCTTCTACTATATCGTATCTTTGTAACCATTTAAAAAAACCCACTAAATACGCTATTTATTTTAGAGTTTAAAAATGTAATTAGTAAGAAGAGATAATATAACTAACAATGTGCATTATTGTTTTTTTTTTTTTTGATATTGCAAGACCTCCATTGGAGTATCTTATTTTTTGGATTCTCCCACATTATACTTATAATTAAAAAAAAAGTATGAAAGAGAAAGAAGAGAAAGGTTCTTAAATAAGAACTTTAGGTATACTAACTAGAATCTCTATTTACACTTGTCTCTTTCTAATTGGTTCATTATTTGTTTTTAAAACTAAAAATTATATATTTATAATTAAACTATATTTAAAGGTTAATACTTTAAAGTTGAGATACTCTTTTTGGGTATGTAAAACCATTGGAGGTTCTCTAAACCTATTGTAAAATCTTTAATTTCACTATTTACAGCTCATAATTAGCTGGCAGTGCAGTAGATATTTTAACCAAATATAGAAAAATGATTCTCCAAAAGGTATAATATATGTATGAGTTCACAAATTATCTATAAAATAACAGTCATATTAATGTATAAGTAAAAAGAGGGAAAAATCCATACATTAATGTATGAAACGGTTATTTTACCCAAATTTCCTTTTAATCGAATTCAACTTATTGACTAAACGAAATTAGATGGACCTTCCGGCCAAAACATATGTTTTTTAATATATTTATTAAAACTTTTATTCATATAACTAAATCTGTGATTTTACATAAAATGTTTTCTCTTATACTCTACTATTATATTCATATATATATACACTAAATGTAATATATAGTTTAATGGTATTTTATTATCTTATTTTATTAGTTTACAAACTTTTTTCTTTGTATGTTTCCCTTTAATGTATATAGGTATTTTAAAGATTTTCTTAGAATACACGTTTTAAATATTTCGTGAGATCCCCGTTACATTGTTTTCAAAAAATTTCGCGGGTTCTAAATATTCCGTGAGACTCACGTTACATTCTATTCAAAATTTTTACTATAAATAAACAATTTCTTTGAGCTTTTATATTTTTATGATTTCACATGTAAATTGAAGATGTAATATTTAAAAAGAAAAAAAAAAACACTTCAAAATATTATTAAATTTCATTGTTTATAAACAAAGCTTGAAATTACTCTTAAAAGAAAAGTGAGAGTAATATATAGGAAGATAAACTATTCTTAGTAAAAAGAAAAGAAAATCTATTCTTAGTCATAGCTATAATTAGTGGCCTTGTCAATTAATAAGACAGTAAACAAAAAATTAATATTGTAATTTCGAATTAATGAGTCCAGCAACATGATAAGCCACATACTGAGAAAAATCACCATTCTCTTTGCTATATAAACAGCCTTGGGCAAAGAAACTAAACAAGCACACACCAAAGAAAAGAAAAACAAAGAAAATGAGGTCGAAACTTAAGTTATCATTCATAGCTAACAACAACATAAGGAGAACCACATTCAAGAAGAGGAAGGGAGGGATAACGAAGAAACTCCATGAGCTGACAACTCTCTGCGACGTCAAAGCATGTGCGGTAATTTACAGTCCGTACGAGAATCCAACGGTGTGGCCGTCAACCGAAGGTGTTCAAGAGGCGGTTTCGGAGTTTATGGAGAGGCCGGTGACAGAACAATCCAAGCTGATGGTGAATCATGAGACCTTCTTGCAGGGCAGAATTACCAAAGAAACAAAGAAACTGGAGCGTCTACGTCGTGAAAACCGAGAATCTCAGCTTAAACAATTTATGTTTGATTGTCTTGAAGGCAAGATGAGTGAGCATCAATATGATGCAAGGGACTTTCAAGATTTAAGTTCTCATATTGATCACTATATCAATAAGCTTAAGTCCAGGCTCCAGTTACTTACAGAAAATGGTGAGTCTTCTTCTTCCTTTCCTCCTCCGCTTCATACTTCAGTTGCGGGTGCGGCTCCTCTTGCTATTGTGGGTGCAGGTATTCCTATGAATCAGAATCAGTATGAGCTGGTTCAGCCCTATATCCCTACTGGTTTAAGTGATCATATTCAATATCAGAATATGAATTTGATGAATCAAAATCAACAAGAGCCGGTTCAATACCAAGCTCTTGTTGATTTTAATAACCCGATTCAACATGGAATCTATGATATGAATTTGAATCAGAATATGAGTTTGGATCCAAATCAATATCCGTTTCAACATGACCCATTCATGAATATGTTGATGGAATATCCTCATCAGCAAGTGGGTGGTTATGTTGGAGATCATACACACATCCCTTTCATGGACGGAAACTACAACTACCACCAACTACCAAATGTTGGTTTTACTACCACCGCTCACATGCCTTCCACCACCATCACCACCACCACCACCGTCACCACCACCACCGATGTTTCTGCTCCTTACATCAATAATCAACTTTAATCAAAAGATGTAGACTTTTAAGTGATGTGTTTCTGTGGTTTGCATTTGTCTTTGTTCATTTCAAAAGACTAATATTTAATTATGTCTTTTCTTTTTAATTAATTGTTGTAAGATTTAAAGGTTTTACCTTTAAGTCAGTTCTATTTTTATGTATTATGTAATGTATTTCTGCGCCGTAGAGCCGGAAATTTCAATTATATTTGAAGAAGTTTGATCACAAATTTTTTTACTAGTTTTTTGTTCGTAATACATAACTAAATTGATCTGCCAATACCCTCCGTACCCTTGAAGCCAATACTTATATGATAAAATTCAACATAAAATGTAGAATAAAAATTAGTAACAGAATATTTTGTGATTTTTTAATGTTTGATATATTATTTGCAAAAGATCAATATATAATATGCACAACCATTTTCAGATTTATTAGCCTATAATGTTTAATATTGGTGCCTCTTCAACTCTGATTTATTGGTCATATATATCTCTTTTTCAATCCATAGCTATCTTTCCATAAATTTTCATATTTTCTCCCTTACACCTAACACCTTACCTTTTGCCACCCTCTCATGTGTATATAAGCACACTATTTTCTCATGTTCTCTTCGATCCCCCAACAACAAATCCTCATATTTTCTCTTAAACCTTTATTTAATTCCTCTATAAATTGATATTTTTCTGTGAAAGTTAGGATACTCTTTATTGGTGTATTGTTTTCATCGTTGTCTCAGTTATTTTTTTTAGATCGAGCTTAAATACTTTAGTGTTATTTAATACTAAAAAAACTTTAGATTTTGTGTATTAGATCTGAATACTTTTCAACTCTTTAAATAAATAATTGTTATGCATAGACTAGAGTTCTTGTTTTTCTCATCTTTTTTTTTGTCTGAAACTGGTTGCAATGAGTCACTCTTGAACTGAGCAGAAGCACTTAGAAATCAGATCAAATCCAAACACCCTAATCTTCCTCACTCGTTTCTTGATGCCACAAAGATCCAATATGGCAAGGTAAACATAAACATAACTAATCACATCTTTCTTAGTCCCATGGTCTGAAACATCTTTCTTCTCTGTTTTCAGGACATTGGTCATGCGGTTCTTGAGACATATTCCCGAACACTTGCGAATCTAGCTTTCCGGATTCTATCAAGAATGGGAGAAATCTTGAAAGAAGATTCTTTAAGCAACCCTAACTCTCCTGAACCACCGAGTTGCTTTTCTAGCTCCCGTGACCCTTATAGAACACCCGAGAGGCCTTTGCTTTTGTCCCGTGTAAGGCATTCTGTAGCCGATGACATGAACAAAGCCGATGGGACAGAGACTGGTTTAGATTTTTTGTTTGCAGATGCTAAGGAAAGTTCTGTGAATACAACTCCAAGTAGAAGCAGTAGATTGTGGTGTTTGAGTAAAGTGCCTTCTGATACTTCTTCTTGATTTAGAGGGTCTTCGTAGTTTGATGCGTGCCACCTGAAGCTTCTCCTTTACTTTGAGGGTTTTAAATTATGAAGCCTAAGATATTGTAAATGTATTATTAACATGGCTTCATAATATACAATATCTAGATCCCTTCGTATTATTCATCAAGAATTTTATAGCAAAATGGCTTCCTAGCCTTCTAAAATAATCCACGGTATAGTCGATCTTCTTTTAATGTAGTAAGCATAACTGGTCACCAAATATATATTCTTAGTATCGGATTACGCAAATGAATCCAACCCAAAAAAGCTCGTTAGTGTTGGGATGGTAGAAGAAGTGAAGCGTAGTTTAAATAGAACTCTAGGAAGCCATGTCACATATTTTTTTAGTATGTGCAAGTACATCAAACGGATCGTGATTACCAAAAAAAGTTCTTGTGAAAAAACAAATATTCATATAATTAGATATGGACCTTATTTAAGATATCTATAATTAAACTTTTGAACATGACTTATAAGGCTATAAGTAGTTTAAGACATCCCTAACTAGACATATAAATAAACATGAAAATTAGTGTTTTTATGGTACATGGAAGTATTTAAAGAGAGAGGAAATTAAGCTATGATTGGATTGAATTATTTACCATTCTCTCATGTAATAGCTTCTACTATATCGTATCTTTGTAACCATTTAAAAAAACCCACTAAATACGCTATTTATTTTAGAGTTTAAAAATGTAATTAGTAAGAAGAGATAATATAACTAACAATGTGCATTATTGTTTTTTTTTTTTTTGATATTGCAAGACCTCCATTGGAGTATCTTATTTTTTGGATTCTCCCACATTATACTTATAATTAAAAAAAAGTATGAAAGAGAAAGAAGAGAAAGGTTCTTAAATAAGAACTTTAGGTATACTAACTAGAATCTCTATTTACACTTGTCTCTTTCTAATTGGTTCATTATTTGTTTTTAAAACTAAAAATTATATATTTATAATTAAACTATATTTAAAGGTTAATACTTTAAAGTTGAGATACTCTTTTTGGGTATGTAAAACCATTGGAGGTTCTCTAAACCTATTGTAAAATCTTTAATTTCACTATTTACAGCTCATAATTAGCTGGCAGTGCAGTAGATATTTTAACCAAATATAGAAAAATGATTCTCCAAAAGGTATAATATATGTATGAGTTCACAAATTATCTATAAAATAACAGTCATATTAATGTATAAGTAAAAAGAGGGAAAAATCCATACATTAATGTATGAAACGGTTATTTTACCCAAATTTCCTTTTAATCGAATTCAACTTATTGACTAAACGAAATTAGATGGACCTTCCGGCCAAAACATATGTTTTTTAATATATTTATTAAAACTTTTATTCATATAACTAAATCTGTGATTTTACATAAAATGTTTTCTCTTATACTCTACTATTATATTCATATATATATACACTAAATGTAATATATAGTTTAATGGTATTTTATTATCTTATTTTATTAGTTTACAAACTTTTTTCTTTGTATGTTTCCCTTTAATGTATATAGGTATTTTAAAGATTTTCTTAGAATACACGTTTTAAATATTTCGTGAGATCCCCGTTACATTGTTTTCAAAAAATTTCGCGGGTTCTAAATATTCCGTGAGACTCACGTTACATTCTATTCAAAATTTTTACTATAAATAAACAATTTCTTTGAGCTTTTATATTTTTATGATTTCACATGTAAATTGAAGATGTAATATTTAAAAAGAAAAAAAAAACACTTCAAAATATTATTAAATTTCATTGTTTATAAACAAAGCTTGAAATTACTCTTAAAAGAAAAGTGAGAGTAATATATAGGAAGATAAACTATTCTTAGTAAAAAGAAAAGAAAATCTATTCTTAGTCATAGCTATAATTAGTGGCCTTGTCAATTAATAAGACAGTAAACAAAAAATTAATGTTGTAATTTCGAATTAATGAGTCCAGCAACATGATAAGCCACATACTGAGAAAAATCACCATTCTCTTTGCTATATAAACAGCCTTGGGCAAAGAAACTAAACAAGCACACACCAAAGAAAAGAAAAACAAAGAAAATGAGGTCGAAACTTAAGTTATCATTCATAGCTAACAACAACATAAGGAGAACCACATTCAAGAAGAGGAAGGGAGGGATAACGAAGAAACTCCATGAGCTGACAACTCTCTGCGACGTCAAAGCATGTGCGGTAATTTACAGTCCGTACGAGAATCCAACGGTGTGGCCGTCAACCGAAGGTGTTCAAGAGGCGGTTTCGGAGTTTATGGAGAGGCCGGTGACAGAACAATCCAAGCTGATGGTGAATCATGAGACCTTCTTGCAGGGCAGAATTACCAAAGAAACAAAGAAACTGGAGCGTCTACGTCGTGAAAACCGAGAATCTCAGCTTAAACAATTTATGTTTGATTGTCTTGAAGGCAAGATGAGTGAGCATCAATATGATGCAAGGGACTTTCAAGATTTAAGTTCTCATATTGATCACTATATCAATAAGCTTAAGTCCAGGCTCCAGTTACTTACAGAAAATGGTGAGTCTTCTTCTTCCTTTCCTCCTCCGCTTCATACTTCAGTTGCGGGTGCGGCTCCTCTTGCTATTGTGGGTGCAGGTATTCCTATGAATCAGAATCAGTATGAGCCGGTTCAGCCCTATATCCCTACTGGTTTAAGTGATCATATTCAATATCAGAATATGAATTTGATGAATCAAAATCAACAAGAGCCGGTTCAATACCAAGCTCTTGTTGATTTTAATAACCCGATTCAACATGGAATCTATGATATGAATTTGAATCAGAATATGAGTTTGGATCCAAATCAATATCCGTTTCAACATGACCCATTCATGAATATGTTGATGGAATATCCTCATCAGCAAGTGGGTGGTTATGTTGGAGATCATACACACATCCCTTTCATGGACGGAAACTACAACTACCACCAACTACCAAATGTTGGTTTTACTACCACCGCTCACATGCCTTCCACCACCATCACCACCACCACCACCGTCACCACCACCACCGATGTTTCTGCTCCTTACATCAATAATCATCTTTAATCAAAAGATGTAGACTTTTAAGTGATGTGTTTCTGTGGTTTGCATTTGTGTTTGTTCATTTCAAAAGACTAATATTTAATTATGTCTTTTCTTTTTAATTAATTGTTGTAAGATTTAAAGGTTTTACCTTTAAGTTAGTTCTATTTTTATGTATTATGTAATGTATTTCTGCGCCGTAGAGCCGGAAATTTCAATTATATTTGAAGAAGTTTGATCACAAATTTTTTTACTAGTTTTTTGTTCGTAATACATAACTAAATTGATCTGCCAATACCCTCCGTACCCTTGAAGCCAATACTTATATGATAAAATTCAACATAAAATGTAGAATAAAAATTAGTAACTGAATATTTTGTGATTTTTTAATGTTTGATATATTATTTGCAAAAGATCAATATATAATATGCACAACCATTTTCAGATTTATTAGCCTATAATGTTTAATATTGGTGCCTCTTCAACTCTGATTTATTGGTCATATATATCTCTTTTTCAATCCATAGCTATCTTTCCATAAATTTTCATATTTTCTCCCTTACACCTAACACCTTACCTTTTGCCACCCTCTCATGTGTATATAAGCACACTATTTTCTCATGTTCTCTTCGATCCCCCAACAACAAATCCTCATATTTTCTCTTAAACCTTTATTTAATTCCTCTATAAATTGATATTTTTCTGTGAAAGTTAGGATACTCTTTATTGGTGTATTGTTTTCATCGTTGTCTCAGTTATTTTTTTTAGATCGAGCTTAAATACTTTAGTGTTATTTAATACTAAAAAAACTTTAGATTTTGTGTATTAGATCTGAATACTTTTCAACTCTTTAAATAAATAATTGTTATGCATAGACTAGAGTTCGTGTTTTTCTCATCTTTTTTTTTTGTCTGAAACTGGTTGCAATGAGTCACTCTTGAACTGAGCAGAAGCACTTAGAAATCAGATCAAATCCAAACACCCTAATCTTCCTCACTCGTTTCTTGATGCCACAAAGATCCAATATGGCAAGGTAAACATAAACATAACTAATCACATCTTTCTTAGTCCCATGGTCTGAAACATCTTTCTTCTCTGTTTTCAGGACATTGGTCATGCGGTTCTTGAGACATATTCCCGAACACTTGCGAATCTAGCTTTCCGGATTCTATCAAGAATGGGAGAAATCTTGAAAGAAGATTCTTTAAGCAACCCTAACTCTCCTGAACCAGCGAGTTGCTTTTCTAGCTCCCGTGACCCTTATAGAACACCCGAGAGGCCTTTGCTTTTGTCCCGTGTAAGGCATTCTGTAGCCGATGACATGAACAAAGCCGATGGGACAGAGACTGGTTTAGATTTTTTGTTTGCAGATGCTAAGGAAAGTTCTGTGAATACAACTCCAAGTAGAAGCAGTAGATTGTGGTGTTTGAGTAAAGTGCCTTCTGATACTTCTTCTTGATTTAGAGGGTCTTCGTAGTTTGATGCGTGCCACCTGAAGCTTCTCCTTTACATGGCTTCATAATATACAATATCTAGATCCCTTCGTATTATTCATCAAGAATTTTATAGCAAAATGGCTTCCTAGCCTTCTAAAATAATCCACGGTATAGTCGATCTTCTTTTAATGTAGTAAGCATAACTGGTCACCAAATATATATTCTTAGTATCGGATTACGCAAATGAATCCAACCCAAAAAAGCTCGTTAGTGTTGGGATGGTAGAAGAAGTGAAGCGTAGTTTAAATAGAACTCTAGGAAGCCATGTCACATATTTTTTTAGTATGTGCAAGTACATAGATCAAACGGATCGTGATTACCAAAAAAAGTTCTTGTGAAAAAACAAATATTCATATAATTAGATATGGACCTTATTTAAGATATCTATAGTTAAAACTTTTGAACATGACTTATAAGGCTATAAGTAGTTTAAGACATCCCTAACTAGACATATAAATAAACATGAAAATTAGTGTTTTTATGGTACATGGAAGTATTTAAAGAGAGAGGAAATTAAGCTATGATTGGATTGAATTATTTACCATACTCTCATGTAATAGCTTCTACTATATCGTATCTTTGTAACCATTTAAAAACCCCCACTAAATACGCTATTTATTTTAGAGTTTAAAAATGTAATTAGTAAGAAGAGATAATATAACTAACAATGTGCATTATTGTTTTTTTTTTTTTTTTGGATATTGCAAGACCTCTATTGAAGTATCTTATTTTTTGGATTCTCCCCCATTATACTTATAATTAAAAAAAAGTATGAAAGAGAAAGAAGAGAAAGGTTCTTAAATAAGAACTTTAGGTATACTAACTAGAATCTCTATTTACACTTGTCTCTTTCTAATTGGTTCATTATTTGTTTTTAAAACTAAAAATTATATATTTATAATTAAACTATATTTAAAGGTTAATACTTTAAAGTTGAGATACTCTTTTTGGGTATGTAAAACCATTGGAGGTTCTCTAAACCTATTGTAAAATCTTTAATTTCACTATTTACAGCTCATAATTAGCTGGCAGTGCAGTAGATATTTTAACCAAATATAGAAAAATGATTCTCCAAAAGGTATAATATATGTATGAGTTCACAAATTATCTATAAAATAACAGTCATATTAATGTATAAGTAAAAAGAGGGAAAAATCCATACATTAATGTATGAAACGGTTATTTTACCCAAATTTCCTTTTAATCGAATTCAACTTATTGACTAAACGAAATTAGATGGACCTTCCGGCCAAAACATATGTTTTTTAATATATTTATTAAAACTTTTATTCATATAACTAAATCTGTGATTTTACATAAAATGTTTTCTCTTATACTCTACTATTATATTCATATATATATACACTAAATGTAATATATAGTTTAATGGTATTTTATTATCTTATTTTATTAGTTTACAAACTTTTTTCTTTGTATGTTTCCCTTTAATGTATATAGGTATTTTAAAGATTTTCTTAGAATACACGTTTTAAATATTTCGTGAGATCCCCGTTACATTGTTTTCAAAAAATTTCGCGGGTTCTAAATATTCCTTGAGACTCACGTTACATTCTATTCAAAAATTTTACTATAAATAAACAATTTCTTTGAGCTTTTATATTTTTATGATTTCACATGTAAATTGAAGATGTAATATTTAAAAAGAAAAAAAAAACACTTCAAAATATTATTAAATTTCATTGTTTATAAACAAAGCTTGAAATTACTCTTAAAAGAAAAGTGAGAGTAATATATAGGAAGATAAACTATTCTTAGTAAAAAGAAAAGAAAATCTATTCTTAGTCATAGCTATAATTAGTGGCCTTGTCAGTTAATAAGACAGTAAACAAAAAATTAATGTTGTAATTTCGAATTAATGAGTCCAGCAACATGATAAGCCACATACTGAGTAAAAATCACCATTCTCTTTGCTATATAAACAGCCTTGGGCAAAGAAACTAAACAAGCACACACCAAAGAAAAGAAAAACAAAGAAAATGAGGTCGAAACTTAAGTTATCATTCATAGCTAACAACAACATAAGGAGAACCACATTCAAGAAGAGGAAGGGAGGGATAACGAAGAAACTCCATGAGCTGACAACTCTCTGCGACGTCAAAGCATGTGCGGTAATTTACAGTCCGTACGAGAATCCAACGGTGTGGCCGTCAACCGAAGGTGTTCAAGAGGCGGTTTCGGAGTTTATGGAGAGGCCGGTGACAGAACAATCCAAGCTGATGGTGAATCATGAGACCTTCTTGCAGGGCAGAATTACCAAAGAAACAAAGAAACTGGAGCGTCTACGTCGTGAAAACCGAGAATCTCAGCTTAAACAATTTATGTTTGATTGTCTTGAAGGCAAGATGAGTGAGCATCAATATGATGCAAGGGACTTTCAAGATTTAAGTTCTCATATTGATCACTATATCAATAAGCTTAAGTCCAGGCTCCAGTTACTTACAGAAAATGGTGAGTCTTCTTCTTCCTTTCCTCCTCCGCTTCATACTCAAGTTGCGGGTGCGGCTCCTCTTGCTATTGTGGGTGCAGGTATTCCTATGAATCAGAATCAATATGAGCCAGTTCAGCCCTATATCCCTACTGGTTTAAGTGATCATATTCAATATCAGAATATGAATTTGATGAATCAAAATCAACAAGAGCCGGTTCAATACCAAGCTCTTGTTGATTTTAATAACCCGATTCAACATGGAATCTATGATATGAATTTGAATCAGAATATGAGTTTGGATCCAAATCAATATCCGTTTCAACATGACCCATTCATGAATATGTTGATGGAATATCCTCATCAGCAAGTGGGTGGTTATGTTGGAGATCATACACACATCCCTTTCATGGACGGAAACTACAACTACCACCAAATACCAAATGTTGGTTTTACTACCACCGCTCACATGCCTTCCACCACCATCACCACCACCACCACCGTCACCACCACCACCGATGTTTCTGCTCCTTACATCAATAATCATCTTTAATCAAAAGATGTAGACTTTTAAGTGATGTGTTTCTGTGGTTTGCATTTGTGTTTGTTCATTTCAAAAGACTAATATTTAATTATGTCTTTTCTTTTTAATTAATTGTTGTAAGATTTAAAGGTTTTACCTTTAAGTCAGTTCTATTTTTATGTATTATGTAATGTATTTATGCGCCGTAGAGCCAGAAATTTCAATTATATTTGAAGAAGTTTGATCACAAATTTTTTTACTAGTTTTTTGTTCGTAATACATAACTAAATTGATCTGCCAATACCCTCCGTACCCTTGAAGCCAATACTTATATGATAAAATTCAACATAAAAAGTAGAATAAAAATTAGTAACAGAATATTTTGTGATTTTTTAATGTTTGATATATTATTTGCAAAAGATCAATATATAATATGCACAACCATTTTCAGATTTATTAGCCTATAATGTTTAATATTGGTGGCTCTTCAACTCTGATTTATTGGTCATATATATCTCTTTTTCAATCCATAGCTATCTTTCCATAAATTTTCATATTTTCTCCCTTACACCTAACACCTTACCTTTTGCCACCCTCTCATGTGTATATAAGCACACTATTTTCTCATGTTCTCTTCGATCCCCCAACAACAAATCCTCATATTTTCTCTTAAACCTTTATTTAATTCCTCTATAAATTGATATTTTTCTGTGAAAGTTAGGATACTCTTTATTGGTGTATTGTTTTCATCGTTGTCTCAGTTATTTTTTTTAGATCGAGCTTAAATACTTTAGTGTTATTTAATACTAAAAAAACTTTAGATTTTGTGTATTAGATCTGAATACTTTTCAACTCTTTAAATAAATAATTGTTATGCATAGACTAGAGTTCTTGTTTTTCTCATCTTTTTTTTTTGTCTGAAACTGGTTGCAATGAGTCACTCTTGAACTGAGCAGAAGCACTTAGAAATCAGATCAAATCCAAACACCCTAATCTTCCTCACTCGTTTCTTGATGCCACAAAGATCCAATATGGCAAGGTAAACATAAACATAACTAATCACATCTTTCTTAGTCCCATGGTCTGAAACATCTTTCTTCTCTATTTTCAGGACATTGGTCATGCGGTTCTTGAGACATATTCCCGAACACTTGCGAATCTAGCTTTCCGGATTCTTTCAAGAATGGGAGAAATCTTGAAAGAAGATTCTTTAAGCAACCCTAACTCTCCTGCACCACCGAGTTGCTTCCCTAGCTCCCGTGACCCTTATAGAACACCCGAGAGGCCTTTGCTTTCGTCCCGTGTAAGGCATTCTTTAACCGATGACATGAACAAAGCCGATGGGACAGAGACTGGTTTAGATTTTTTGTTTGCAGATGCTAAGGCAAGGTCAGTGAATACAACTCCAAGTAGAAGCAGTAGACTGTGGTGTTTGAGTAAAGTGCCTTCTGATACTTCTTCTTGATTTAGAGGGTCTTCGTAGTTTGATGCGTGCCACCTGAAGCTTCTCCTTTACTTTGAGGGTTTTAAATTATGAAGCCTAAGATATTGTAAATGTATTATTAACATGGCTTCATAATATACAATATCTAGATCCCTTCGTATTATTCATCAAGAATTTTATAGCAAAATGGCTTCCTAGCCTTCTAAAAAAATCTACGGTATAGTCGATCTTCTTTTAATGTAGTAAGCATAACTGGTCACCAAATATATATTCTTAGTATCGGATTACGCAAATGAATCCAACCCAAAAAAGCTCGTTAGTGTTGGGATGGTAGAAGAAGTGAAGCCTAGTTTAAATAGAACTCTACGAAGCCATGTCACATATTTTTTTAGTATGTGCAAGTACATCAAACGGATCGTGATTACCAAAAAAAGTTCTTGTGAAAAAACAAATATTCATATAATTAGATATGGACCTTATTTAAGATATCTATAATTAAACTTTTGAACATGACTTATAAGGCTATAAGTAGTTTAAGACATCCCTAACTAGACATATAAATAAACATGAAAATTAGTGTTTTTATGGTACATGGAAGTATTTAAAGAGAGAGGAAATTAAGCTATGATTGGATTGAATTATTTACCATTCTCTCATGTAATAGCTTCTACTATATCGTATCTTTGTAACCATTTAAAAAAAACCCACTAAATACGCTATTTATTTTAGAGTTTAAAAATGTAATTAGTAAGAAGAGATAATATAACTAACAATGTGCATTATTGTTTTTTTTTTTTTGGATATTGCAAGACCTCCATTGGAGTATCTTATTTTTTGGATTCTCCCCCATTATACTTATAATTAAAAAAAAAGTATGAAAGACTAACTAGAATCTCTATTTACACTTGTCTCTTTCTAATTGGTTCATTATTTGTTTTTAAAACTAAAAATTATATATTTATAATTAAACTATATTTAAAGGTTAATACTTTAAAGTTGAGATACTCTTTTTGGGTATGTAAAACCATTGGAGGTTCTCTAAACCTATTGTAAAATCTTTAATTTCACTATTTACAGCTCATAATTAGCTGGCAGTGCAGTGGATATTTTAACCAAATATAGAAAAATGATTCTCCAAAAGGTATAATATATGTATGAGTTCACAAATTATCTATAAAATAACCAGTCATATTAATGTATAAGTAAAAAGAGGGAAAAATCCATACCTTAATGTTTGAAACGGTTATTTTACCCAAATTTCCTTTTAATCGAAATCCACTTATTGACTAAACGAAAATTAGATGGACCCTTCCGGCGCAAAAACATATATTTTTTAATATATTTATTAAAACTTTTATTCATATAACTAAATCTGTGATTTTACATAAAATTTTTTCTCTTATACTCTACTATTATATATATATATATATACACTAAATGTAATATATAGTTTAGTGATATTTTATTATCTTATTTTATTAGTTTACAAACTTTTTTGTTTGTATGTTTCCCTTTAATGTATATAGGTATTTTAAAGATTTTCTTAGAATACACGTTTTAAATATTTCGTGAGATCCCCGTTACATTGTTTTCAAAAAATTTCGCGGGTTCTAAATATTTCGTGAGACTCACATTACATTCTATTCAAAATTTTTTACTATAAATAAACAATTTCTGAGCTTTTATATTTTTATGATTTCACATGTAAATTGAAGATGTAATATTTAAAAAGAAAAAAAAACATTTCAAAATATTATTAAATTTCATTGTTTATAAACAAAGCTTGAAATTACTCTTAAAAGAAAAGTGAGAGTAATATATAGGAAGATAAACTATTCTTAGTAAAAAGAAAAGAAAATCTATTCTTAGTCATAGCTATAATTAGTGGCCTTGTCAATTAATAAGACAATAAACAAAAAATTAATGTTGTAATTTCGAATTAATGAGTCCAGCAACATGATAAGCCACATACTGAGTAAAAATCACCATTCTCTTTGCTATATAAACAGCCTTGGGCAAAGAAACTAAACAAGCACACACCAAAGAAAAGAAAAACAAAGAAAATGAGGTCGAAACTTAAGTTATCATTCATAGCTAACAACAACATAAGGAGAACCACATTCAAGAAGAGGAAGGGAGGGATAACGAAGAAACTCCATGACCTGACAACTCTCTGCGACGTCAAAGCATGTGCGGTAATTTACAGTCCGTACGAGAATCCAACGGTGTGGCCGTCAACCGAAGGTGTTCAAGAGGCGGTTTCGGAGTTTATGGAGAGGCCGGTGACAGAACAATCCAAGCTGATGGTGAATCATGAGACCTTCTTGCATGGCAGAATTACCAAAGAAACAAAGAAACTGGAGCGTCTACGTCGTGAAAACCGAGAATCTCAGCTTAAACAATTTATGTTTGATTGTCTTGAAGGCAAGATGAGTGAGCATCAATATGATGCAAGGGACTTTCAAGATTTAAGTTCTCATATTGATCACTATATCAATAAGCTTAAGTCCAGGCTCCAGTTACTTACAGAAAATGGTGAGTCTTCTTCTTCCTTTCCTCCTCCGCTTCATACTTCAGTTGCGGGTGCGGCTCCTCTTGCTATTGTGGGTGCAGGTATTCCTATGAATCAGAATCAGTATGAGCCGGTTCAGCCCTATATCCCTACTGGTTTAAGTGATCATATTCAATATCAGAATATGAATTTGATGAATCAAAATCAACAAGAGCCGGTTCAATACCAACCTCTTGTTGAAATTAATAACCCGATTCAACATGGAGTCTATGATATGAATTTGAATCAGAATATGAGTTTGGATCCAAATCAATATCCGTTTCAACATGACCCATTCATGAATATGTTGATGGAATATCCTCATCAGCAAGTGGGTGGTTATGTTGGAGATCATACACACATCCCTTTCATGGACGGAAACTACAACTACCACCAACTACCAAATGTTGGTTTTACTACCACCGCTCACATGCCTTCCACCACCGTCACCACCACCACCGATGTTTCTGCTCCTTACATCAATAATCATCTTTAATCAAAAGATGTAGACTTTTAAGTGATGTGTTTTTGAGGTTTGCATTTGTGTTTGTTCATTTCAAAAGACTAATATTTAATTACGTCTTTTCTTTTTAATTAATTGTTGTAAGATTTAAAGGTTTTACCTTTAAGTCAGTTCTATTTTTATGTATTATGTTATGTATTTCTGCGCCGTAGAGCCGGAAATTTCAATTATATTTGAAGAAGTTTGATCACAAATTTTTTTTACTAGTTTTTTGTTCTTAATACATAACTAAATAGATCTGCCAATACCCTCCGTACCCTTGAAGCCAATACTTATATGATAAAATTCAACATAAAATGTAAAATAAAAATTAGTAACAGAATATTTTGTGATTTTTTAATGTTTGATATATTATTTGCAAAACATCAATATATAATATGCACAACCATTTTCAGATTTATTAGCCTATAATGTTTAATATTGGTGCCTCTTCAACTCTGATTTATTGGTCATATATATCTCTTTTTCAATCCATAGCTATCTTTCCATAAATTTTCATATTTTCTCCCTTACACCTAACACCTTACCTTTTGCCACCCTCTCATGTGTATATAAGCACACTATTTTCTCATGTTCTCTTCGATCCCCCAACAACAAATCCTCATATTTTCTCTTAAACCTTTATTTAATTCCTCTATAAATTGATATTTTTCTGTGAAAGTTAGGATACTCTTTATTGGTGTATTGTTTTCATCGTTGTCTCAGTTATTTTTTTTATATCGAGCTTAAATACTTTAGTGTTATTTAATACTAAAAAAACTTAAGATTTTGTGTATTAGATCTGAACACTTTTCAACTCTTTAAATCAATAATTGTTATGCATAGACTAGAGTTCTTGTTTTTCTCCTCTTTTTTTTTGTCTGAAACTGGTTGCAATGAGTCACTCTTGAACTGAGCAGAAGCACTTAGAAATCAGATCAAATCCAAACACCCTAATCTTCCTCACTCGTTTCTTAATCAAGTCTAAAGGGTTCATAGAAGCATAGGATATAGTGCGTTAGAAGGACAAGAGAGGTCATTTTAAAACAAATTAAAGTTCAGTACAAAAGAGACTTGGGTAGCAACTCGAGAAGCAAAGCCAAAGGTAGAGTGGTACAAAGGTATTAATTGGTTCTCACACGCCATGCCAAAATACTCATTTCTAGCTTGGATTGCGATAAAGAATCGTTTAACCATGGGAGATAGAGTGTTATGTTGGAAGGTCGGGATCGATCCCTCATGCATCTTCTGTTGTGAACCCTTGGAAACCCGCATCCACTTACTCGTAAGCTCCTCACACAACACTTCACCACAAATTGGGATACAGTCATAAAGCTCCTCACGGAAAAGTCTCTTGGGAATGAGTGCTTGTTCCTGATAAAATACAACTTTCAGCTCATGGTACATTCGGTTTAGAAAGAACGGAACAGTCGACGACATGGAGAAGCACCCACTCCTTCAGCTCATTTGCTCCGGGGTTTTGACAAGCAAATCCGGAACAGAATCTCCTCCATTCGAGAGCATGGAGATAGGAGGTACGACGGTTGTATGGCTATTTGGTTTGGATCAAGATAACAAAGGCGCATTTCTTTGTTTTTATTTCTAACCTATGTATTCAAAAACCGCTAAAACAAACGCTGCACTCGGATGTAAAAAAGTTTTTTTCGAATAAATTTTACATTTTATTCAAAAAAAAAACTTTAGTATTTAAAGAGAAAGGAAATTAAGCTAGCAAGCACGTCAATGGAAAAAGAAAATTAAGCTATGATTGGATAGAAATATTTACCATTCTCTCGTGTAAAATCTTCTACTATCTAGTATCTTTGTATCTATTTAAAAAAATTCAAATAACCAATAAATATGCTATTTATTTTAGAAAAAATATTCAATACTTTGTATATAGAAATATAACTAACAATGTGCATTCTTGTTTTTCTTATTTTTTTTTGGATATTGTAAGACCTCCATTGGAGTATCTTATTTTTTGGATACTCCCCCATTAGAATCATAATTAAAAAAAAATATGAGAGAGAAAGATTCTTACATAAGAACTTTAGGTACACTAACTAGAACCTCTATTTACACTTGTCTCTTTTTAATTGGTTTATCTTTTAATTAAAAATTAAATATATAATTAAACTATATTAAAATATTAATACTTTAAAATTGAGATACTCCTTTGGGTATGTAAAACCATTGGAGGTGCTCTAAACCAGTGTAAAATCTTTAATTTCAAATATTTACAGCTCATAATTAGCTGTGCAATGAATAAACCAATAAATAGAAAAGGTTTCCCAAAAGGTAGAATATATGCATGATTTCAAAAATTATCTCTAAAATGACATAAATACTCATATTAATGTAGAAGTTAAAAGAAGGAAAAAATCCATATATTAATTCATGAAACGGTTATTTTACCCAAGTTTCCTTTTAATCGAAATCAACTTATTCACTAAACAAAATTAGATGGACCTTCCGGCCCTGATATATTGGTATTTTATATATTTATTAAAAAATTTATTCCATGTAACTAAATATGTGATTATATAAGGGAAAAATGTCGTTTAATAGCCGAACTTTCAAAAAATGGCCGTTTAATACGTGAACTTCTTATATGGCCAAATTAAACATGAACTTAAAGTTGACCGGCCATTTTGCACATACATAACCGTTGACCAGGCCAAAAATAACGCGACGTTATCTGTCGTTAACAGATCCGATAACAGCCGTTAGCACACGTTAACAATTCCGTTATTACCCAAAACGACGTCGTTTCAGACCTAATCTAAACTTTGAAAATCCCCAATTTGATTATCAAATCCCTAACTTCCAGCTAGGGTTCTTATTTTGGGGATTTCTCAAAAATTAGGGATTTGAATACTCTTTAAGTCCTTGCCTCAAGATCTCATTCTCCAGAATATTCACATCTTCGAAAGGAACATTCAAATTCTTCACGATCTGAACCACAGTGTTGGAGAATCCACACATCGGGAAATCTCTCGTTCCTTTCATGAACAGAACCACTTTCTCCGAATTCACCAGTTTCTCCAGCGTATCTTTAAGTTGCGGCGTAAGCGCCGACGCAGAGCATCGGAATTTTGTTGGTTTGAGCCTGAGACCGTAGAACGATGGCTGACGGTTGTGAACGGCGAGTGCCGCTGTTGGTTTAAGAGAGAATCTGATAGATTGAGGCTTGTTGATAACGGAGGAGGAGACGACGGTGACCGGAGTTATATATCAAGGTCGGCGTTTTGACAGATCGGAGAGCCATTTTCTCAGGAGTTTTTTTTTTATGATTTGGAATTTGAGTAATTGAAAAGGTAAATGATTTATGAGCGAAAAACAGTTATTAGTGCGAGTGAGAATGGAATAAACCCTGTTGTCAAATTTGTTGGAAATCTTTTATCAGGTGAAAACTGGGATGACAATGAGGTGAAAACTGGGATGACAATGACGAAGAAGACGAAGAAGAATTCTGTAATCTTTTTTTTTTTAATAATCTGCTGGGAATTTTTTATTTTTTTTCCTAAGCACAAAACGACGTCGTTTTGGGTAATAACGGAATTGTTAACGTGTGCTAACGGCTGTTATCGGATCTGTTAACGACAGATAACGTCGCGTTGTTTTTGGTCTGGTCAACGGTTATGTATATGCAAAATGGCCGGTCAACTTTAAGTTCATGTTTAATTTGGCCATATAAGAAGTTCACGTATTAAACGGCCATTTTTTGAAAGTTCGGCTATTAAACGACATTTTTCCCGATTATATAATGAAACTTTTCTCTAAAAATTTACTATTATTTTTATTTATTATTATTGTAAGTATCAAATTTTATACATAGATTTTTTAATATATGTAATATAAATTTTCATGATATTTTATTATTTTTCTTTTTTATTCTTATGGTTCCTTTAGCTTTTTTCAAGCACATGATTTAAATATTTCGTGAGATCCACGTTACATTGTTTTCAAAAATTTCTCACGTTCTAAATATTTCGTGAGCCTCACGTTAAATTCTTTCCCGAAATAATTTTACTATAGATAAAAAAGTTACAGAGCTATTATATATTCATGATTTTATATGTAAATTGAAGATATAGTACTCTATTTAGAATGGAAAAAAAAAAACACTTCAAATATTTTACAAAATTTCAGAGTTTATGAACAAAGCTTGAAATTACTCTTATAAGAAAAGTGAGAGTAATATATAGGAAGATAAACTATTCTTTGTAAAAAGGAAAGAAAATCTATTCTTAGTCATAGCTATAATTAGTGGCATGGTCAATTAATAAGACAATAAAAAAAAAATTAATGCTGTAACTTCAAATTAATGAGTCCAACAACGTGATAAGCCATATACTTAGTAAAAATCACCCTTTTCGTCACTATATAAACAAATCTTGGGCCAAGAAACTAAACAAACACACACCAAAAGAAAAGAAAAACAAAGATTATGAAGTCGAAACTTAAGTTATCATTCATAGCTGATAACAACTTTAGGAGAGCCACATTCAGGAAGAGAAAGGGAGGGATAATGAAAAAACTCCATGACCTGACAACTCTCTGCGACGTCAAAGCATGTGCGATAATCTACAGTCCGTACGAGAATCCAGCGGTGTGGCCGTCAACCGAAGGTGTTCAAGAGGTGGTTTCGAAGTTTATGGAGATGTCGGTGACAGAACAATCCAAGCTAATGATGAATCATGAGACCTACTTGCAGGACAGAATTACCAAAGAAAAAAAGAAACTAGAGAGCCTACGTCTTGAAAACCGAGAATCTCAGCTTACACAATTTATGTTTGATTGTGTTAAAGGCAAGATGAGTGAGTATCAGTATGATGCAAGGGATCTTCATGACTTAAGTTCTCATATTGATCAATATATCAATCAGCTTAATGCCAGGATCGAGCTCTTTACTGAAAATGGTGAGTCTTCTTCTTCCTTTCCTCCTCCGCTTGCTGTTTCGGATCTTCCTGTTGTTACAGATCAAGCTGCGGTTCAGCCCTATATCCCTACTGTTTTCAGTGATGATATTCAATATCAAAATCTGAATTTGAATCAAAATCAACAAGAGCCGGCTCAATACCAGGCTCCTATTGATATGATTTTGGATCCAAATCAGTATCCGTTTCAACATGACCCATTCATGAATATGTTGATTGAATATCCTCATCAGCAAGTGGGTAGTTATGTTGGAGATCATGCACACATCCCTTTCATGGACGAAAACTACAACTACCACCAACTACCAACTGTTGGTCTTACTACCACCGGTCACATGCCTGTCACCACCACCACTACCACCACCACCGTCACCACCACCGATGTTTCTGCTCCTTACATCAATAATCATCTTTATTCAGAAGATGGAGACTTTTAAGTGATGTGTTTAAGTATTTGCATTTGTCTTTGTTCATTTCAAAAGACAAGTTTTTAATTTTTCTTTTCTTTTCAATTAATTGTTGTAAGAGTTAAAGGTTTTACCTTTAAGTTAGCTCTTTTTTTTTTGTATCATGTAATGTATTTCTGAGCCGTAGAGCCGGAGATTTCAGTTATATTTGAAGAAGTTTGGTCACAAATGATTTTTCCTTTTATTTTTGTTCCTTTTGTTTTTTTTGGTGAATGAGAGGGTCTCCCCCGATTAATTTAAATAAACTTTTTTTTGTTCTTTATATACATTTATATAGGATTTTGTTTCAAACAAAATCTTACTTTTTATATATTATTCGCAAAAACATCAATACTCTTTATAGCCTTGAGTGTGATCCGATACTTCTCCTTGATTTAGAAGGCACTTTACTCAAACACTACAATCTACTACTATTTTCTATGAACCAAAAGGTCCAAAACCTTTCACAAAAGAAAAAGCGATTATCGGGAAAGACAGCCACCAACTCTCTAGTGTGATCCCGTCTTCCATTTCTGAGTGAGGCATATAGCTGTAAACTATCACTTCACTCGTGAAACATCCAATTTGGCACGCTTTGTGTCTCCCATATCTCGACAAGTGATCAACTAACGGATATTTTCAAAAGTTTATGCGGTAATCTACAGTCCGTATTAGGACATAATGTCCTACATCGGAAGTTGGAAGTGATCCTAAGTAATATATAAGGGATATGAGCCACTCCACTCATTGCCAATTGGTTTTGAGTTGGAAGCCCATATTCTTACATGGTATCAGAGCCCGATCCACACATGTCCAACCCGATCCGACCCAAAGATGGTCCAATCATCGACAAGGCACAAAATTGATGTCGTCGATCTAAGCCCGAACATTCCGAGATTAATGGCCAAAGAGCCATCATCTCGAGTGGGCGTATTAGGACATAATGTCCCACATCGGAAGTTGGGAAGTCATCGTATGATTCCAGAAGAAAAACATTTTACGATCATGAAACCATTGCCATCAGGACGGAGGAACGAAATGTAACGGCTGAAAAGAGGAGAGGTTACGCCTATCAAGCTTGTCGTAAGGATGGCTACAATGGCTACGATTTTGAGTGGTAAGGCCTTAGCTTTGTTGATGCACGGATTCTCCGAGCCGCTATCGCAATG